>NW_027394290.1:454924-459924 GCF_049309525.1 Garra rufa
TGTTTTTAGGCCATTTTATTACTCTTAGTTTTTTAAGTGTGTGTGTGTGTGTGTGTGTGTGTGTGTGTGTGTGTGTGTGTGTGTGTCTTTAATAAATGGATGGTTGGCCTGTCATGTGACTAGACACATGACAGGAAGCAGGAAGTAAAACTGTATAAGAGAGCAGCATGACAAACAAAAGAAAATTCACCAAACTGTTGGATTGAGGAGTTGCTAATTTTAGAGCTCACCTTTCCATTCACCGCCTGCAAACTTTGGATTACACTTTCTGTGGATTGTACATACACTGGTGGACACTCACATTGGACACTGGGATTCTTGGACTGTTTTTAGGGTATGGACAAATGAACTGTATTCTTTTAACAGAGTTTACCTAGTTTTATCGTATTGTTTTAAAGTGTTTTATGCGAACCTTGTAAATACACCAAATCTATTTAAACCAATCTTCTTTTATGTCTCATTCTTTTAACCACTAGTCATCTTTCACAGTTAAATCTGACCCCATTTTAGCCTTGTAACTCGGCTGATAAGGCTGATTGTTGCACAATGACAGCGGACTGGGTAAACGACAACGAGATGGAAAAGAATCAGAGAAGGATGCAAGGAAAGAGAACCGGAAAAGAATTTATTTGAAAGAAGCAACAGTTACTGTGGAAATAGGACAAGCAATGGAGGCGAGGGCGATTGATGTAATAAAAGCGGTGACAGAGCGGATCGGAGATGGAAGGATTCTGGCGGTGAGACCAAAACAGACAAAGGAATATGAGGTAACGCTCGAACGGGAAGAAGATGCTGAATTATTAACAGATGGATTGACTATCAAAGGGATTAACTGTGAAGTCAAACGACTGCAAAATAGAGACTATGTTGTTTCGTTTATGCATCTGCCCGTTTATGTTGCTGACAAAGAAATTTTAGATAAATTGGAAGGTTGGGGAGTTTGTCCCCTTTCAACAATAAAAAGAAGAGTCTATCCGGGTACAGACATTGAAGATGGGACAAGGTTTGTAAAAACCAGGTTCCCCAAGGAAGTAGCCTCCCTCCCGTACAGCACAAGAATAGAGACAGCAGAGGGCCCACAGTATTTTAGGGTGATGCACAGTCATCAGGTTAAAACCTGCAGGCTGTGCATGAGCCCCGAACATGTGGTGAAAGACTGTCCAGATTTTAAGTGTTTTAAATGTGAGGAGAGGGGGCACTTCGCGAGGGACTGCAGTGCGATAAAGTGCCCGGATTGCAGACAGTTTTTAAATAAATGTGAATGTTGGATTGGAAGTGAGGAAGAGGAGGAGGAGGAAAGTCAGCAAATAAACGTGCAGATGCATAGACGAGACAACAAACAGCGAGAGGAGGGAACAACAGATACACAGGCAAATGAGATAATTATGAGAAAGGATGCAGAACAGCAGCAGAATGTAAAGGACAAACAGACAATGCAACCTCAACAGGATGATGGTGCTTGGACACAAATGGAAATCACAGACAATGTACAAAGAGTTATGGATGAGATGGAACGAGAACAAGGAAACAAGGATTCAACAGAGGAGAAACGGGACAGCGATTTATGGACACAATCAGAACTGACTGAGAGCTTACATAATGTCTTGGACGCAGGAGAAATCGGTGCTCAAAGGAATAAGGAAGAAATGGAGGTAAAAGGGAATGATGAGGAATGCGAAAAGGAGAAACAAGGAACATCAACTAAAAGAAGAAGAGCAATTAAGGTAAAACCTAATATAGAGACTGCTAGGAAAAAGGTATTAAAAGAAGATGTGATTGAAAGTGCAAACAAGTATGAAATATTAAGGGATCTGGAAGAAACGGACTAAAATGATTGGTTTTAAAAATTCTCTTACCTTTTTTATGTTTTTAAGAATTGTTACTTTTAATGCGAGAGGACTTTTAGATACAAAGAAATTTGAAAAAGTGAAAGAAATGTGCAAAGAGAATGATATGATTTTACTTGGAGACTAATTGGAAAGAAAGTGTTATGGCTGATATAAGAAAAAGATGGGATGGGGATATTCTGTACAACAATGGAGTGAAAAAACAAGGCAGAGGGATTGCTTTTTTAATAAAAGGGAATAGTGGAATAAAATGTAAAACTATTTTCAAAGATGAAGAAGGAAAATGTATGATGGTGGAAATGGAGTATGAAGGGAAAATCATTTTATTAGTAAACATCCATGCACCAACAGAAGAAAATGAAAAGGGGGAATTTTTTAATGTGCTAGGAGAATTTTTAAATAAGTATAAAGAAGTAATTATGATGGGGGACTTTAATACAGTTTTTAGCAAGTTGGATATGGCGGAGGGTATGGTCTTTAAATCAGATAAAGGAAGGAGAGAGCTGAAAGGTTTGATGGAGAAACATGATATAGTGGATGTATGGAGGGAAAGAAATGAGAATACAAAAGAATATAGTAGAAGACAATTGGTAGGGGACTTTATGTGTAAAACGAGAATAGATTTGATTTTATGTACTAGAAACATGGAAGGTTTTATTGGTCAAATTAAATTTGAAGAAACAAGCTTAAGTGACCATAAAATGATTTCTATGGGAATGGATTGGAACCAAATTGAAAGAGGGCCGGGGGTGTGGGTTTTAAATACAGAGATTTTAAGGGAGGAAAACTATGTCTTAGAAGTAAAAGAGATAATAGAAAAAGAAAAAGAAAATATAATGTATGCAGAAGACAAAAGAATTTGGTGGGAAAATGTCAAGTATTCAATCAAAAAGTTCACAATAAAATATTGTACATTGAAACAAAAAAGTAAAAGAAATAAGGAAAGAGAGATAAGGAAAAAATTGAAGGAAGAGTTAGAGGGAAATGGGAATGACATACAAAAAATTAAAGAATTAGAAGGAGCGTTAAAAGAAATAGAAGAGGAAAAATACGAAGGTGCAAAGATAAGAAGTAAAGCAAAATATACAGTAGAAGGAGAGAAATGCACAAAGTTCTTCTTTGACTTAGAGAAAACTAGAGGGAGGGCAGGAATGATTAAAGGAATAAAGGGAAGAAATGGGGATATTGTAACTACAAGTGAAGAATTATTAAAAGAAATAAAAGTGTATTATGAAGAGTTGTTTAGTGCAGAGGGGGTCAAAGAAGAAGAGAAATTAGAATTATTGGAACTAATAAAAACTACTGTAAATGGAACAGAAAAAAAAGAGTGTGATGAAGAAATAAAAGTGGAAGAAATAAAAAGGGCAATTAGTGAATTAAATAGGAACAAAAGTCCAGGTATCGATGGTCTGGGGAATGAGTTTTATATGGTTTTTAAAGATTTTTTATCTGATACTTTAAAAGAGATATATGGTGAGATTTTTAAAAAAAGGGGAACTAAATCAGAGAATGGGAATGGGATTAATGAAGATAATATATAAAAAAAGAGGGGAAAAAACAGAATTAAAGAATTATAGGCCTATTACAATGTTAAATACGGATCTTAAGATTTTAGCAAAGGTTTTAGCAAATAGGTTGAAAGAAGTAATGCCAGGTTTAATTAAAACAAATCAGGCATATGGAGTAAAGGGCAGAGACATAGCTGATACAACATTCAGTATAAAAGATAGTTTAAGATACATTAAAGAAAAAGGAAAATGTGGGTTTTTAATTAGTTTAGACTTTGAAAAGGCTTTCGATAGGGTAGAACATGGTTTTTTTATTTGATGTTTTAAAAAGGTTTGGTTTAGGAGATAATTTTATCAAATGGATAAAGATTTTATATTATGGGGCGATAACAAAAGTAAAATGTAATGGATTTTTAACACCATGCTTTAGAATTACACGTTCGATAAGGCAAGGATGCCCATTGTCGGCACTTCTATATTCTCTAGTGGCTGAGCCTTTGGGCCTTGCAGTAATGCAGGATGATAGAATAAAGGGAATAGAAATAGAGGGTGAAGAAAATAAAATTTTTCAATATGCAGATGACACAACACTGATGGTCAAAGGAGTGGGGGATGTAAAAAGGGTAATGAAAATTGTACAAACATTTTGTTTAGCATCAGGAGCGAAAGTAAATGAGGACAAAACAATGTATATGAGATTAGGAAATGTGGGAGAGCTAGCAGAGCATTTTAATTTTAAGGAAACAAAGGAAACAAAAATTCTGGGGGTTCTAATGGGGAAGGATGAGAGGAAGGCAGAAGAAACTATGTGGGAGAATATTTTAGGAGAGATTGAAAGGAGACTTATTTTTTGGAGAAGGATGGGTTTAACTATAAAAGGGAAGGTTTTAGTTTTGAATGTTTTAATGGTTTCAAAGTTGTGGTATGTTTTATATACATCTTCAATGCCGATGTGGATGGAAGGAAGGCTGAAAAAATGCTTTTTAGGTTTTTTATGGGAGGGGAAGCCATCAAGAATTGCTTTTAACACTCTAATAGGACAAGTGGATAAAGGAGGTTTAGGAGTAATGGATGTAGAACAAAGAAAAAACAGTTTAAGAGTAAAAATGATAAAAAAATACTTAGACGTGGGGAACAATGTGGCATGGAAAAGAACAATGGGATATTTTTTAAATAAGTTCAAGGAAGAGAAAGCATTTTAAATCAGCCTTTGTTCCAAAACAACCGCATTTTAAACCAGGGAAGAGAAATATTTTTTAAGAAATGGTGGGAGGTGGGAATTACTAAGGTGAGGGATGTGTTGTATGAATTCAAAGAAGGTTTTTTACCAGAACAATTTATAGTAGATGCAATGCAAGAAGCAAAGGAAGATTTTAATAGGCATGATATTAGAACCAAGTATGAAATGCTCAAGACTGCTATACCTAAAGAATGGATAAGAAGAATAGAGAATATGGAAGAAGAGAAACAAGAGAAAGATATATATTTGAGAGTGGGAGAAAATTTGTATGGTTTGAAAGAATGTACTGTCAAGAATTTTTATTGTTTTTTTAGAGATGTTGTTTTTAAGAAACCTGTTGCCAATGAATATTGGTGTAAAAAATTTGACAATGTAGAGGAAAAAGGTATTTGGGGAAATATAAAT
>NW_027394290.1:464924-467424 GCF_049309525.1 Garra rufa
CCTCCCGTACAGCACAAGAATAGAGACAGCAGAGGGCCCACAGTATTTTAGGGTGATGCACAGTCATCAGGTTAAAACCTGCAGGCTGTGCATGAGCCCCGAACATGTGGTGAAAGACTGTCCAGATTTTAAGTGTTTTAAATGTGAGGAGAGGGGGCACTTCGCGAGGGACTGCAGTGCGATAAAGTGCCCGGATTGCAGACAGTTTTTAAATAAATGTGAATGTTGGATTGGAAGTGAGGAAGAGGAGGAGGAGGAAAGTCAGCAAATAAACGTGCAGATGCATAGATGAGACAACAAACAGCGAGAGGAGGGAACAACAGATACACAGGCAAATGAGATAATTATGAGAAAGGATGCAGAACAGCAGCAGAATGTAAAGGACAAACAGACAATGCAACCTCAACAGGATGATGGTGCTTGGACACAAATGGAAATCACAGACAATGTACAAAGAGTTATGGATGAGATGGAACGAGAACAAGGAAACAAGGATTCAACAGAGGAGAAACGGGACAGCGATTTATGGACACAATCAGAACTGACTGAGAGCTTACATAATGTCTTGGACGCAGGAGAAATCGGTGCTCAAAGGAATAAGGAAGAAATGGAGGTAAAAGGGAATGATGAGGAATGCGAAAAGGAGAAACAAGGAACATCAACTAAAAGAAGAAGAGCAATTAAGGTAAAACCTAATATAGAGACTGCTAGGAAAAAGGTATTAAAAGAAGATGTGATTGAAAGTGCAAACAAGTATGAAATATTAAGGGATCTGGAAGAAACGGACTAAAATGATTGGTTTTAAAAATTCTCTTACCTTTTTTATGTTTTTAAGAATTGTTACTTTTAATGCGAGAGGACTTTTAGATACAAAGAAATTTGAAAAAGTGAAAGAAATGTGCAAAGAGAATGATATGATTTTACTTGGAGACTAATTGGAAAGAAAGTGTTATGGCTGATATAAGAAAAAGATGGGATGGGGATATTCTGTACAACAATGGAGTGAAAAAACAAGGCAGAGGGATTGCTTTTTTAATAAAAGGGAATAGTGGAATAAAATGTAAAACTATTTTCAAAGATGAAGAAGGAAAATGTATGATGGTGGAAATGGAGTATGAAGGGAAAATCATTTTATTAGTAAACATCCATGCACCAACAGAAGAAAATGAAAAGGGGGAATTTTTTAATGTGCTAGGAGAATTTTTAAATAAGTATAAAGAAGTAATTATGATGGGGGACTTTAATACAGTTTTTAGCAAGTTGGATATGGCGGAGGGTATGGTCTTTAAATCAGATAAAGGAAGGAGAGAGCTGAAAGGTTTGATGGAGAAACATGATATAGTGGATGTATGGAGGGAAAGAAATGAGAATACAAAAGAATATAGTAGAAGACAATTGGTAGGGGACTTTATGTGTAAAACGAGAATAGATTTGATTTTATGTACTAGAAACATGGAAGGTTTTATTGGTCAAATTAAATTTGAAGAAACAAGCTTAAGTGACCATAAAATGATTTCTATGGGAATGGATTGGAACCAAATTGAAAGAGGGCCGGGGGTGTGGGTTTTAAATACAGAGATTTTAAGGGAGGAAAACTATGTCTTAGAAGTAAAAGAGATAATAGAAAAAGAAAAAGAAAATATAATGTATGCAGAAGACAAAAGAATTTGGTGGGAAAATGTCAAGTATTCAATCAAAAAGTTCACAATAAAATATTGTACATTGAAACAAAAAAGTAAAAGAAATAAGGAAAGAGAGATAAGGAAAAAATTGAAGGAAGAGTTAGAGGGAAATGGGAATGACATACAAAAAATTAAAGAATTAGAAGGAGCGTTAAAAGAAATAGAAGAGGAAAAATACGAAGGTGCAAAGATAAGAAGTAAAGCAAAATATACAGTAGAAGGAGAGAAATGCACAAAGTTCTTCTTTGACTTAGAGAAAACTAGAGGGAGGGCAGGAATGATTAAAGGAATAAAGGGAAGAAATGGGGATATTGTAACTACAAGTGAAGAATTATTAAAAGAAATAAAAGTGTATTATGAAGAGTTGTTTAGTGCAGAGGGGGTCAAAGAAGAAGAGAAATTAGAATTATTGGAACTAATAAAAACTACTGTAAATGGAACAGAAAAAAAAGAGTGTGATGAAGAAATAAAAGTGGAAGAAATAAAAAGGGCAATTAGTGAATTAAATAGGAACAAAAGTCCAGGTATCGATGGTCTGGGGAATGAGTTTTATATGGTTTTTAAAGATTTTTTATCTGATACTTTAAAAGAGATATATGGTGAGATTTTTAAAAAAAGGGGAACTAAATCAGAGAATGGGAATGGGATTAATGAAGATAATATATAAAAAAAGAGGGGAAAAAACAGAATTAAAGAATTATAGGCCTATTACAATGTTAAATACGGATCTTAAGATTTTAGCAAAGGTTTTAGCAAATAGGTTGAAAGAAGTAATGCCAGGTTTAATTAAAACAAATCAGGCATATGGAGTAAAGGGC
>NW_027394290.1:477424-487424 GCF_049309525.1 Garra rufa
TGATTTTTATGTATTTTTTTTATTTACTTTTAATGGTTTTAAGTTGTGTTGCTTTTAATGCAAGGGGTCTGATGGACATGAGGAAGTTTGAAAAAGTAAAAGAAAAATGTAAAAGGGAAGACATTGTTGCATTACAAGAAACAAACTGGAGAGAAAATGTGATGAATGATTATAAAAAGAGATGGGATGGAGGTATTTTATATAATAATGGAGATGGGCGGGCTGGGAGAGGTGTGGCTTTTTTAATGAAGGACGATGTTTTTAAAGTGAGTAAAAGTGTGTATAAGGACAAGATGGGGAAATGTTTGGTAGTTGAGACAAAATATGAAGGAAGAGATTTGATTTTAGTAAATGTACATGCACCAGTGGAAGATAAGGAAAAGAAAGAGTTTTTTAATGTTTTAAGAAACATTGTAAAGAAGTATAAAGAAATAATTATGATGGGGGATTTTAACACAGTTTTTAGTAAACAGGATATGGCTGAAGGAATGGTTTTTAAAACAGATACAGGAAGAAAAGAATTAAAAGCATTAATGGATGAAAATAATATGATAGATGTGTGGAGAGAAAGAAATGAAAAGAAAAAAGAATTTTCGAGAAGACAAATAGTAGGGCAGTTTGTATGCCAAACTAGAATTGACTATGTTTTATGTACAAGAAATGTGGAGAATTTTATAGAAAATATTAAGTACAAAGAAACAAGTTTTAGCGATCATAAGATTTTATCTTTTAAGTTGGACTGGAGTCAAATGCAAAGAGGTCCGGGAGTATGGATTTTAAATACACAGATTTTAAAGAATGAAGATTATGTTTTAAAAGTGAAAGAAATTATAGAAAAAGAAAAGGAAAATGGAATGTATGAAGAGGATAAGAGAATATGGTGGGAGAGTGTAAAGTTTTTTAATCAAAAAATTCTCAATCAGGTATTGTAGTGTTATTCAGAAATGCAAAAGATCCAAAGAAAGAGGAATAAAGGAAAGTTTGGAAATGGAACTGAATAAAGAATTTCAAGACATACAAAAGATAAAGGAAATGGAGGGGAAACTGAAAGAAATAGAAGAAAAGGAATATGAGGGGGCGAGGTTAAGAAGCAAAGCAAAATATGTGGTGGAGGGAGAAAAATGTACAAAGTTCTTTTTTGATCTGGAAAAAAAGAGAGGGAAAGCTGAAACGATAAAAGAAATAAGAGGGGAAAATGGGGAAATTGTAGAAGGGAATGAAAAGATTTTAAAAGAAATAAAGAATTTTTATGAGGATCTGTTTAGTGCAAGGGGGGTGGAAGAGGAGGAAAAAAAGGAACTGTTGAATCAGATAAAAGCAAAAGTCAGTGAGGAACATAAAAAAGAATGTGACCAAGAAATCAGGGAAGACGAGATTGAAAGAGCAATAAATCAACTGAATAAAAAGAAAAGTCCAGGAATAGATGGTTTGGGAACTGAATTTTATGTTTGTTTTAAAGAAGTTTTAACAAAGATTTTAAATGAGGTTTTTAAAGAAATTTTTGAAAAGGAAGAGATTAATGAAAGAACAAGGATGGGGTTAATGAAATTGATATATAAAAGGAAAGGAGAAAAAGTAGATCTAAAAAACTACAGACCAATCACGATGTTGAATACAGATCTTAAGATTTTAGCGAAGGTTTTAGCAAACAGATTAAAGGAAGTAATGCCAAGTATAATTAAAACAAACCAAGCATATGGAGTCAAAGGAAGAGATATAGCCGACATAACAATGAGTATAAGGGACACGATATGGTACATGAAAGAAAAAAATGAAGAAGGATATATAATTAGTTTGGATTTTGAAAAAGCTTTTGATAGGGTTGAGCACGGGTATTTATTTGAGGTTTTAAGGAGTTTTGGGTTCGGGGAAAATTTTATTAAATGGATTGAGATTTTATATAAGGGTGCACTAACAAAGATAAAATGTAATGGGTTTTTAACAGAGTGTTTTAAAATAACAAGGTCAATAAGACAGGGTTGTCCACTCTCAGCATTATTGTACTCACTTGTTTCTGAACCCTTGGGACTGGCTATAAAACAGAATGAAAGAATAATAGGGATAGAAATTGAGGGAAATAAGGCTGAGGGGAAAGTTTTTCAATATGCTGATGACACAACAATAATTGTAAAGGGAAAAGAGAGTGTTAAAGAAGTTATGAAGTTGGTAAAAGAATATTGTAGTGGGTCTGGAAGTAAAGTAAATGAGGAGAAAACGGTATATATGAGATTTGGTAAAGCTATGGTTTTAATGGATTGTTTTAATTTTAAGGAAGTGGAAGAAATGAGGATTTTAGGAGTTGTAATGGGAAAGAATGAGAGGAAAGTAAGAGATGAAATGTGGGAGCAACTAGTAACAGATATAGAGAGAAGATTAAATTTTTGGAAATTGAGAACTTTAAACTTGAAGGGGAAGGTTTTAATATTGAATGTTTTAATGGTTTCTAAACTTTGGTATGTTTTATATGTTTCTGAAATACCTTTATGGACAGAACGGAGGTTGAAGAAATGTTTTCTTGACTTTTTATGGGAGGGGAAACCAGCAAGGATTGCACATAATACGATTTTAGGGGCGATAGAGAAGGGGGGCTTAGGTTTAATGGATGTGGAACAGCGAAAAAATGCGTTGAGAGTAAAAATTGTTAAGAAATACCTGCAACAAGATAACAAAACTGAGTGGAAAAAAACAATGAAATACTTTTTAAACAAATGTGGGGATTTTAACATGGGGGACGGAATATTATGGATGAAAACAAAAATTTGGATGACGGAAGGATTACCCGAATTTTATAGAGAAATTTTTAGTGCCTGGGGGAATTTTTTAACGAAAATCGAGTACAATCCGCATGGAAGAGAAAACATTTTAAATCAACCTCTGTTCTTAAATAACAACATTTTAAAACAAGAGAAAGCAATATTTTTTAAAAAATGGATGGATGTGGGGATAACAAGAGTGAGAGATGTTTTGTATGAATTTAAAGAGGGTTTTTTACCGATACAATATATTGTGGATGCGATGGAGGAAGCAAAAGAAGAATACAGTAAACAAGAAATAACAAGTAAATATGAAATTATTAAAAATGCAATACCCAAAGAGTGGATTAAAAGAATAGAGAGTATGGAAGGAGAGCAAACAGAGGGAAATATTTTTGTGAAACTGGGGGGAAAAATGTATGATTTTAAAGAATGTACTGTAAAAATGTTTTATTGTGTTTTTAGAGATGGTGTTTTTAAAGAGCCGATTGTAAATAAGTACTGGGTGGAAAAATTCAAGGATCTAAAAGAAGAATGTATATGGAGAAACATGAGGGGGAGGTGTGTTGAAACAAAGTTAGGATGTTTGGAATATTTTATAAGGCATAAAGCGGTTTTTACTGAGTCTGTTTTAAACAAGGTGGGAATGGAACAAAATCCAATGTGTAAAGTGTGTCATTAAAAAAAGAAGAGGGGATTTTACATTTGTTTTTATATTGTAAAGAATTGGAGGATTTTCTAAGGAAATGTAAATGTTTAATTAAAGATGTGAGCGAAGGTTGGGATGAAAGTGTAATGGAATGGAAAAGAGTAGTGATGTTTGGTTGGGAAAAGAAGGGTCAACACAAAAAGTTTATAAATCTGTGTATAATGTTAATGAAAAGCGCAATTTGGGAAAGAAGAATTGTGGCCAAAAAAGAAAAAATGGTGTTAGAGGTTTGGACTGTTTTTAAAAGGAAAATAGAAGTATATGTAGAACAATTATATGTGTATTTTAAAAGTGAAAATATGCTGAAAGCTTTTTATGATGTTTTTACACCAACAGTTTGTAATGTTTTAGAGAATTTCATGTGCAAATTGCCAGGAAGAGAAAGAGCTTTCTAAATCTTAAGTATAAAAGGCATGATTTTAAACAAAAAATACGAGATGAGTAGATTATATTTTATCTTATTTTTAATTTTTTTTCTTTTCTTTCGTCTTTGTGTGGACAACTATATTGTATTGTTGATGTTTCTATTGGTTGAAAATTCATCTTATGTTTAATGTGTTCCTTTTGCTTTGTTGATGATAATGTGATGTATTTTTTCATGTTTATTTATTTTATGTCGTGAGACTTCTAATGTGAAGCACACATTGGAAAATTTGTATTATGAAATTTCTTTAATAAAAAAAAAAAAAAAAAAAAAAAAAGAGCGCCCGATCTCGTCTGATCTCGGAAGCTAAGCAGCGTCGGGCCTGTTTAGTACTTGGATGGGAGACCGCCTGGGAATACCAGGTGCTGTAAGCTTTTGCCTTTTCTTCACTATTTATATAATATGCTGGCTTTTAGAAAGACGTGTTTTACCACTCTATTTATTACAATCGTTTAAATGTATTATAGAGTTTTAAGTGTTTCACATGTTTTTTAGGCCATTTTATTACTCTTAGTTTTTTAAGTGTGTGTGTGTGTGTGTGTGTGTGTGTGTGTGTGTGTGTGTGTGTGTGTGTGTGTCTTTAATAAATGGATGGTTGGCCTGTCATGTGACTAGACACATGACAGGAAGCAGGAAGTAAAACTGTCTAAGAGAGCAGCATGACAAACAAAAGAAAATTCACCAAACTGTTGGATTGAGGAGTTGCTAATTTTAGAGCTCACCTTTCCATTCACCACCTGCAAACTTTGGATTACACTTTCTGTGGATTGTACATACACTGGTGGACACTCACATTGGACACTGGGATTCTTGGACTGTTTTTAGGGTATGGACAAATGAACTGTATTCTTTTAACAGAGTTTACCTAGTTTTATCGTATTGTTTTAAAGTCTTTTATGTGAACCTTGTAAATACACCAAATCTATTTAAACCAATCTTCTTTTATGTCTCATTCTTTTAACCACTAGTCATCTCTCACAGTTAAATCTGACCCCAATTTTGTCTTGTAACTCGGCTGATAAGACCGATTGTTACACTTGGATGGGAGACCGCCTGGGAATACCAGGTGCTGTAAGCTTTTGCCTTTTTTCACTATTTATATAATATGCTGGCTTTTACGGAGGCTGATCTTTAAATAGCCCACTTTTTGGAGCAGCCCTCGCTTATGGCCATACCACCTTGAGCGCTCCCTAGTGGTGACAGGAAGTGGTACAGTGAGAGAAGCAAGGAGGAAGAAGGAGTGTGTTTGTTTGAGTGGAGTAAAGGATTCAATTCTTTTCACATTGTTTGGAAAAACTGCTCCAAAGGAGTGTTTGCGTGTTGGCGGGTCATTTAATCCTCAAACAGTGTCGTGCTGTTTGGGGATAAATACCTCACACAGCAAGGAAAGAGAAATGGCTGGACAACAGGAGACGGGAAGAGGTCGAAACATGCAGGACAAGAGAGATGGAGAGCGCAGCTATGGAAAGGAACTGACGGTGCTGGTGGAGATGGAGGGGGAGGACAGAATCACAATGATGGAACTATTAAAGAGTGTGAAGGAAGAATGCGGAGGAGTGATCGGTTGCAGGTATAAATCTCCAAAAGAGTATGAGTTAACAATGGAAGATATGAAGGCAAAAGGAAAAATTCTGGATGGTTTGAAGATAAAAAACAGTCGTGTAATGGTGAAGGAAGTGGATTGCATGGAGGTGGTTGTTTCTTTCTTAGGACTGCCTATGTATATTCAGGATGAAGAAATATTGAGCAAACTAAAGGATTGGGGAGTAACAGAAGCGTCTAAAATCAAGAGGAGAATGTGGCCGGGAACCGACATTGCGGATGGGACAAGGTTTTTAAAAGTTAAGTTCAATAATGTTGTTAAATCGTTGCCCTATTCAACGAAATTTGAGACGCTCGGAGGGACAGAACACTTTAGGGTGATACATGACCGACAAGTGAAGGTTTGCCGTTTGTGTATACAACCGGGACATGTTGTGAGGGACTGCCCGAGCTTTAGGTGTTTTAGATGCGATAAACAAGGACACTATGCAAGAGAGTGCAAAGAGGTGAATTGTGAAGTGTGTGGAATGCGGCCAGGACTGTGCGTGTGTGAAACGCCGGCTATGATGGAAGAAAGGAACGGCGAGGGGATAATGGAAGATCTGTACGAGGAGCTGGAGAGTGAAGAAAAAGAAGAGGAAGAGGTAATTGTTGAAGGAGAGATGAGTCAAAGCACTTGGGGAGAGAAAGAGAGAGCGACAAACAGGGGAGATACTAAGAGTGAGAGCAGCCCAGAGGAGGCGGGCGCGGGGCAACAGATCATGAGACAGAGAAAGAAGAAAAAAAGAACAGCAGGTAAAGAGATGGATCAGAGAGGTCTGGAGTGTGAAGATGGAAACGGGAAGACGGAAAAAAATGACAATGAAGAAGGTGGTAATGCTAAAAGTCAAGGAGAACAACATCTGGAGAGAAGAGGAATGAAGAAAGACGAAGGGGGAGGAAAGGAGAAAGAAATGATAGAAAATCCTGTGAAAAACGGAGAGGAAGACATGGATATATGTGAGGGGAAAGGTACATTGAAAAAAAGAAAGAAGGAAAGACTGGAGGAGCAAAAGGCAGAAAGTAAGAGTTTGATTTAATTGGAATGAGTATAAATCCCTTAAAAACTGTGATAATCACTATGTGGGGTATTTTGCACATTGCGTGTCTGAACAGTAACGGGCTAAGAGACCTAAAAAAGTTTGAGAGGGTGAAGAGACTGTTAAAAGCTGATGTGCTATGCCTACAAGAGACGCATTGGACAGGGGATATAATGGACAATATAAAAAAGAGTTGGGAGGGGGAAATTTATGTGAGTCATGGAAATGTAAAAGCATGTGGAGTGGCGATTTTGATAAAAAGAGACAGAGTGCAAAATGTGAAACAAATTTATAAAGATGGAAATGGGAGAATGCTAGGACTTGAATTTAAGTTTTGTAATGAAATGTTTAGGCTTATAAACATTTATGCACCGAATATAGAGATTGACAGAAAAGAAGTCTTTAAGGAAATGAAGACACAATGGAAAGAGAAGTGTATAGTAGTTGGGGATTTCAACGTGTGGTGCACGAGACTGGATGCTTCCAGTAGTGCTAATTTTAAATCTGATGGGTCAAGAAAGTTCTTAACAGAGTGGATGCAGAATGAAGACATAGTAGATGTGTGGAGGGAAGAGAATCCATATAAAAGAGAATTTTCGAGAAGACAAATGGTGATGGGTAATTTGAAACAGAGTCGTATAGATTTATGTTTGGCAAAAAGAGAAATGTTAAAATATGTTAAAAATGTGAAATATAAGTTTGTCAGTTTAAGTGATCATGCTGTGATGACAGTCAAGATGGGTGTAAGTGAAGAGGCGAGGCGAGGGGAGGGGGTTTGTGGTGTCTGAATGCAAATCTGTTAAATGAAGAGGCATATAAAGAAAATATTGTAAAATGTATAAATTATGAAATGCAGAATTCTCTATTTGAGGAAAATGTATGTGAATGGTGGGAGGGAATGAAAGAGAAAATTAAAAAAAGAAGTATTAGGTATTCAAAACAAAGAGATTTTATGAGGAGGAGTAAAGCAGAAGCTTTGGAAAATGCATTAAAAGGGGAAGCGGAAAAAATAGAAAATAATCCTGAGTACAGTGAAGAGTGCTTTTGGAGGTTAAAAACAGAATTAGAGGAGTATGAAAAGGAAAAAAGCAAGGGAGCTATAATAAGAAGTAGAGCTCAGTATGCTTTAGAGGGAGAAAGAAGTACAAAATTCTTCCTAAATTTAGAAAATAAAAAGCAGAGGAGAAAACACATTGTAGAGTTAGAAAATAGAAAAGGCGATAAAATAAATGATTTTGTTGGGATAATAGGAGAAGTGGAGAATTTTTATAGGGAATTATTCAAGAAAGAGGGTGTAAAACAAGAATGTGTGAATGAAGTCTTGAGTACTGTGAACGTGAAGCTAGAGGAGGATGAGAAGAATATGTGCGAAAGAGATATAGGTATTGAAGAAATAAAAGATGCAATAAATCAGACAAAAAAGAATAAAAGTCCGGGCTCGGATGGTTTGACACATGAGTTCTATAAGGCCTTCATAGGGACCCTAGCACCAATACTGCTAAGGTTGTATAAAGGTATGGAGGAGAGAGGGGAAATGCCGAGATCCATGGGCTTAGGAATAATAACTATCTTATATAAAAATAAAGGAAATCCATTGAAGTTGGAAAATTATAGGCCTTTGAGTCTGCTTAATTCGGATTATAAAATTTTAACAAAAGTAATAGCCAATAGAATTAAACAGGTTGTAGGGAGTATTGTGTCGCCTAGCCAAGCATACAGTATAATGGGGAGAGACATTATGGATATCATATGTACAATAAGAGACGTTGTAGAAAACATGGGAAAGGATGGGGAAGGGGGGTTGGTTTTATCTGTGGATTTGAATAAAGCTTTTGATAGAGTGGAGCACAGTTTTATTGAGCAGACAATGGCGAGATATGGGTTTGGAGACAGAATAAGAAAATGGATCAAATTAATATATGACAATGCCCGGAGCTGTGTTAAAATTAATGGGGCATTAACTGACCCCTTTCCATTAGAAAGGTCAGTCAGACAAGGGTGCCCATTATCTGCTTTGTTATATTCAATAACAGCGGAGCCGCTGGCATCTTTGATAAAAAGTGATAAAGAAATAAGAGGTATTCAAATTCCTTATGGAGGAGTAAGTGTAATCCACCAATATGCTGATGACACAACTTTTACTGTCAAGGATGTAGAGAGTGTTAAGAGAATAAAAATGCAGATAGAAAAATATGGAAAAGCTTCAGGTGCAAAGATAAATGTTGACAAGTCAGAAATAATAAGTATAGGAGGGGTGGAGATAAAAGGGTCAGATGTTCCATTTAAAATAACGAAAGAGTATTTAAGGATATTAGGAGTGAATATTGGAGTGAATGCGAAAGAGGCTAGAGATGCCACATGGACTGGAGTTTTAAATAAAATAAAACAAGTACTTAATTTCTGGAGGCAAAGAGAATTGAGATTAAGAGGAAAGGTAGTTGTGGCTAATTCGTTAATACTCACTAAATGCAATTATGTGATGGGAGCAATTGACATGCCAGACTGGGTTTTGAACGGAATAAAAGAGGCTGTGAATAATTTTGTGTGGGGAGGTAAAGGAATTAAAATATCAACAAAAACACTGATAGCAGACTATAAGGAGGGAGGTCTGAGGTTGATAGACTTAGAGGTTAAGAGGAAAGCAATAAGAGTTAAAACAATAAAAAAATATTTATGTGACAAAGTACAGTATGGGTGGAAGGGATATATGAAATTTTTTTTAAATAAAGGTGGAGGATGTGGTGAGGAAGGACTGTTTATGGCTTTTAAAAAACCTATGACTGAGAAAATGCCAATGTTTTATCAAGAAGTATTTAGTGCTTGGGCAGAGTTTTTGGTTAATGTTAATTATGAATGTGACAATATAAATCAAGTACTTGACCAGCCCTTATTTCTGAATCCAAAAATTAAAAGGGGAGGGAAAATGCTTTATAATAAGTTGTTTATGAGGGCGGGAGTTAGGAAAGTGAAAGACATGGCATATGAATATGTTAAAGGTTTTTTGCCAAATAGAGCTATATATGATTGTGTAGTAGGATGGGATGATGAAATTGAGAAATCTAAAGTGGATTGTGAATGTGAAAACATTAAAACAAGCCTACCAGAAGGGTGGGTGCAAAGGATTGAGAAAGAGACTGTAAAAATAGGAGATTGGGGATTTCCAGAAATGTATGTTATAGATAAAAAGGGAAAAAAGTTTTTGTGTCAGTTAAATGTGAAAACATGTTATAAGATGATGGTGAAAAAGGAAATCAAAATGCCTGCCTCTGAGGTGGTTTGGCCAAGGGTATTCCCTGGAATAAATGTAAAGACAATTTGGAGGAATTTAAATGTGAAATACAATGGACTGGATTGTGAAAACCTGGACTTTAAATTAAGGCATAATAGAATATATACAAAGGTGGTGATTCATCAAATGAACAAAAATGTAAAACGAGAATGTGATGTATGTGGGACAGAGCCAGAAACATTAATGCACATTTTTTTTGAATGC
>NW_027394290.1:499924-502424 GCF_049309525.1 Garra rufa
AGAAAATGATGAATAATGATTTTTATGTATTTTTTTTTATTTACTTTTAATGGTTTTAAGTTGTGTTGCTTTTAATGCAAGGGGTCTGATGGACATGAGGAAGTTTGAAAAAGTAAAAGAAAAATGTAAAAGGGAAGACATTGTTGCATTACAAGAAACAAACTGGAGAGAAAATGTGATGAATGATTATAAAAAGAGATGGGATGGAGGTATTTTATATAATAATGGAGATGGGCGGGCTGGGAGAGGTGTGGCTTTTTTAATGAAGGACGATGTTTTTAAATTGAGTAAAAGTGTGTATAAGGACAAGATGGGGAAATGTTTGGTAGTTGAGACAAAATATGAAGGAAGAGATTTGATTTTAGTAAATGTACATGCACCAGTGGAAGATAAGGAAAAGAAAGAGTTTTTTAATGTTTTAAGAAACATTGTAAAGAAGTATAAAGAAATAATTATGATGGGGGA
The DNA here is from genome assembly GCF_049309525.1 of Garra rufa. Classification (NCBI taxonomy): domain Eukaryota; kingdom Metazoa; phylum Chordata; class Actinopteri; order Cypriniformes; family Cyprinidae; genus Garra; species Garra rufa. The sequence continues at coordinate 500,390 of NW_027394290.1, forward strand.
TTTTAACACAGTTTTTAGTAAACAGGATATGGCTGAAGGAATGGTTTTTAAAACAGATACAGGAAGAAAAGAATTAAAAGCATTAATGGATGAAAATAATATGATAGATGTGTGGAGAGAAAGAAATGAAAAGAAAAAAGAATTTTCGAGAAGACAAATAGTAGGGCAGTTTGTATGCCAAACTAGAATTGACTATGTTTTATGTACAAGAAATGTGGAGAATTTTATAGAAAATATTAAGTACAAAGAAACAAGTTTTAGCGATCATAAGATTTTATCTTTTAAGTTGGACTGGAGTCAAATGCAAAGAGGTCCGGGAGTATGGATTTTAAATACACAGATTTTAAAGAATGAAGATTATGTTTTAAAAGTGAAAGAAATTATAGAAAAAGAAAAGGAAAATGGAATGTATGAAGAGGATAAGAGAATATGGTGGGAGAGTGTAAAGTTTTTTAATCAAAAAATTCTCAATCAGGTATTGTAGTGTTATTCAGAAATGCAAAAGATCCAAAGAAAGAGGAATAAAGGAAAGTTTGGAAATGGAACTGAATAAAGAATTTCAAGACATACAAAAGATAAAGGAAATGGAGGGGAAACTGAAAGAAATAGAAGAAAAGGAATATGAGGGGGCGAGGTTAAGAAGCAAAGCAAAATATGTGGTGGAGGGAGAAAAATGTACAAAGTTCTTTTTTGATCTGGAAAAAAAGAGAGGGAAAGCTGAAACGATAAAAGAAATAAGAGGGGAAAATGGGGAAATTGTAGAAGGGAATGAAAAGATTTTAAAAGAAATAAAGAATTTTTATGAGGATCTGTTTAGTGCAAGGGGGGTGGAAGAGGAGGAAAAAAAGGAACTGTTGAATCAGATAAAAGCAAAAGTCAGTGAGGAACATAAAAAAGAATGTGACCAAGAAATCAGGGAAGACGAGATTGAAAGAGCAATAAATCAACTGAATAAAAAGAAAAGTCCAGGAATAGATGGTTTGGGAACTGAATTTTATGTTTGTTTTAAAGAAGTTTTAACAAAGATTTTAAATGAGGTTTTTAAAGAAATTTTTGAAAAGGAAGAGATTAATGAAAGAACAAGGATGGGGTTAATGAAATTGATATATAAAAGGAAAGGAGAAAAAGTAGATCTAAAAAACTACAGACCAATCACGATGTTGAATACAGATCTTAAGATTTTAGCGAAGGTTTTAGCAAACAGATTAAAGGAAGTAATGCCAAGTATAATTAAAACAAACCAAGCATATGGAGTCAAAGGAAGAGATATAGCCGACATAACAATGAGTATAAGGGACACGATATGGTACATGAAAGAAAAAAATGAAGAAGGATATATAATTAGTTTGGATTTTGAAAAAGCTTTTGATAGGGTTGAGCACGGGTATTTATTTGAGGTTTTAAGGAGTTTTGGGTTCGGGGAAAATTTTATTAAATGGATTGAGATTTTATATAAGGGTGCACTAACAAAGATAAAATGTAATGGGTTTTTAACAGAGTGTTTTAAAATAACAAGGTCAATAAGACAGGGTTGTCCACTCTCAGCATTATTGTACTCACTTGTTTCTGAACCCTTGGGACTGGCTATAAAACAGAATGAAAGAATAATAGGGATAGAAATTGAGGGAAATAAGGCTGAGGGGAAAGTTTTTCAATATGCTGATGACACAACAATAATTGTAAAGGGAAAAGAGAGTGTTAAAGAAGTTATGAAGTTGGTAAAAGAATATTGTAGTGGGTCTGGAAGTAAAGTAAATGAGGAGAAAACGGTATATATGAGATTTGGTAAAGCTATGGTTTTAATGGATTGTTTTAATTTTAAGGAAGTGGAAGAAATGAGGATTTTAGGAGTTGTAATGGGAAAGAATGAGAGGAAAGTAAGAGATGAAATGTGGGAGCAACTAGTAACAGATATAGAGAGAAGATTAAATTTTTGGAAATTGAGAACTTTAAACTTGAAGGGGAAGGTTTTAATATTGAATGTTTTAATGGTTTCTAAACTTTGGTATGTTTTATATGTTTCTGAAATACCTTT
>NW_027394291.1:0-147702 GCF_049309525.1 Garra rufa
AACTTCAAAAATCATGCAAAACACTTCTAACACCTTCAGATATGTTTCTCTGTGTTGCAAAATAGGTTTTATTCATGCACAGACTGCAAATTTAAAGTGGGACAGAGATTCAGCTTGCATTGCCTGAACCAACTTTGTTCTGCGCTGAAACGCTGTTTTCTGACATTTCAGGGTCTAACTTCAAAAATCATGCAAAACACTTCTAACACCTTCAGATATGTTTCTCTGTGTTGCAAAATAGGTTTTATTCATGCACAGAGTGTAAATTTAAAGTGGGACAGAGATTCAGCTTGCATTGCCTGAACCAACTTTGTTCTGCGCTGAAAAGCTGTTTTCTGACATTTCAGGGTCTAACTTCAAAAATCATGCAAAACACTTCTAACACCTTCAGATATGTTTCTCTGTGTTGCAAAATAGGTTTTATTCATGCACAGACTGCAAAGTTAAAGTGGGACCGAGATTCAGCTTGCATTGCCTGAACCAACTTTGTTCTGCGCTGAAATGCTGTTTTCTGACATTTCAGGGTCTAACTTCAAAAATCATGCAAAACACTTCTAACACCTTCAGATATGTTTCTCTGTGTTGCAAAATAGGTTTTATTCATGCACAGACTGCAAATTTAAAGTGGGACAGAGATTCAGCTTGCATTGCCTGAACCAACTTTGTTCTGCGCTGAAACGCTGTTTTCTGACATTTCAGGGTCTAACTTCAAAAATCAGGCAAAACACTTCTAACACCTTCAGATATGTTTCTCTGTGTTGCAAAATAGGTTTTATTCATGCACAGAGTGTAAATTTAAAGTGGGACAGAGATTCAGCTTGCATTGCCTGAAGCAACTTTGTTCTGCGCTGAAAAGCTGTTTTATGACATTTCAGGGTCTAACTTCAAAAATCATGCAAAACACTTCTAACACCTTCAGATATGTTTCTCTGTGTTGCAAAATAGGTTTTATTCATGCACAGACTGCAAAGTTAAAGTGGGACCGAGATTCAGCTTGCATTGCCTGAACCAACTTTGTTCTGCGCTGAAAAGCTGTTTTATGACATTTCAGGGTCTAACTTCAAAAATCATGCAAAACACTTCTAACACCTTCAGATATGTTTCTCTGTGTTGCAAAATAGCTTTTATTCATGCACAGAGTGTAAATTTAAAGTGGGACAGAGATTCAGCTTGCATTGCCTGAACCAACTTTGTTCTGCGCTGAAACGCTGTTTTCTGACATTTCAGGGTCTAACTTCAAAAATCATGCAAAACACTTCTAACACCTTCAGATATGTTTCTCTGTGTTGCAAAATAGGTTTTATTCATGCACAGACTGCAAATTTAAAGTGGGACAGAGATTCAGCTTGCATTGCGTGAACCAACTTTGTTCTGCGCTGAAACGCTGTTTTCTGACATTTCAGGGTCTAACTTCAAAAATCATGCAAAACACTTCTAACACCTTCAGATATGTTTCTCTGTGTTGCAAAATAGCTTTTATTCATGCACAGAGTGTAAATTTAAAGTGGGACAGAGATTCAGCTTGCATTGCCTTAACCAACTTTGTTCTGCGCTGAAACGCTGTTTTCTGACATTTCAGGGTCTAACTTCAAAAATCATGCAAAACACTTCTAACACCTTCAGATATGTTTCTCTGTGTTGCAAAATAGGTTTTATTCATTCACAGACTGCAAAGTTAAAGTGGGACCGAGATTCAGCTTGCATTGCCTGAACCAACTTTGTTCTGCGCTGAAAAGCTGTTTTCTGACATTTCAGGGTCTAACTTCAAAAATCATGCAAAACACTTCTAACACCTTCAGATATGTTTCTCTGTGTTGCAAAATAGCTTTTATTCATGCACAGAGTGTAAATTTAAAGTGGGACAGAGATTCAGCTTGCATTGCCTGAACCAACTTTGTTCTGCGCTGAAACGCTGTTCCCTTTCGATACTTTCACTCGTACTGCGTCGAAGACGCTATGGGGAAAAGCTCCTTTTCTCCTGAGACTGAAGCATTTCAATAACGCAGTGTAACTGCACGGCCATTGGTTCGTGCAGTGATAAAAAGACGAACCAATGGCCGTGCAGTTACACTGCGTTATTGAAATGCTTCAGTCTCAGGAGAAAAGGAGCTTTTCCCCATAGCGTCTTCGACGCAGTACTCGTTCCCGTATCTCAGGGAACCGAGGTTACGAAAGTAACCGAGTACGTTTTCTGACATTTCAGGGTCTAACTTCAAAAATCATGCAAAACACTTCTAACACCTTCAGATATGTTTCTCTGTGTTGCAAAATAGGTTTTATTCATGCACAGACTGCAAAGTTAAAGTGGGACAGAGATTCAGCTTGCATTGCCTGAACCAACTTTGTTCTGCGCTGAAAAGCTGTTTTCTGACATTTCAGGGTCTAACTTCAAAAATCATGCAAAACACTTCTAACACCTTCAGATATGTTTATCTGTGTTGCAAAATAGGTTTTATTCATTCACAGACTGCAAAGTTAAAGTGGGACCGAGATTCAGCTTGCATTGCCTGAACCAACTTTGTTCTGCGCTGAAAAGCTGTTTTCTGACATTTCAGGGTCTAACTTCAAAAATCATGCAAAACACTTCTAACACCTTCAGATATGTTTCTCTGTGTTGCAAAATAGCTTTTATTCATGCACAGAGTGTAAATTTAAAGTGGGACAGAGATTCAGCTTGCATTGCCTGAACCAACTTTGTTCTGCGCTGAAACGCTGTTTTCTGACATTTCAGGGTCTAACTTCAAAAATCATGCAAAACACTTCTAACACCTTCAGATATGTTTCTCTGTGTTGCAAAATAGGTTTTATTCATGCACAGACTGCAAATTTAAAGTGGGACAGAGATTCAGCTTGCATTGCCTGAACCAACTTTGTTCTGCGCTGAAAAGCTGTTTTCTGACATTTCAGGGTCTAACTTCAAAAATCATGCAAAACACTTCTTACACCTTCAGATATGTTTCTCTGTGTTGCAAAATAGCTTTTATTCATGCACAGAGTGTAAATTTAAAGTGGGACAGAGATTCAGCTTGCATTGCCTGAACCAACTTTGTTCTGCGCTGAAACGCTGTTTTCTGACATTTCAGGGTCTAACTTCAAAAATCATGCAAAACACTTCTAACACCTTCAGATATGTTTCTCTGTGTTGCAAAATAGGTTTTATTCATGCACAGACTGCAAATTTAAAGTGGGACAGAGATTCAGCTTGCATTGCCTGAACCAACTTTGTTCTGCGCTGAAAAGCTGTTTTCTGACATTTCAGGGTCTAACTTCAAAAATCATGCAAAACACTTCTAACACCTTCAGATATGTTTCTCTGTGTTGCAAAATAGCTTTTATTCATGCACAGAGTGTAAATTTAAAGTGGGACAGAGATTCAGCTTGCATTGCCTGAACCAACTTTGTTCTGCGCTGAAACGCTGTTTTCTGACATTTCAGGGTCTAACTTCAAAAATCATGCAAAACACTTCTAACACCTTCAGATATGTTTCTCTGTGTTGCAAAATAGGTTTTATTCATGCACAGACTGCAAAGTTAAAGTGGGACCGAGATTCAGCTTGCATTGCCTGAACCAACTTTGTTCTGCGCTGAAATGCTGTTTTCTGACATTTCAGGGTCTAACTTCAAAAATCATGCAAAACACTTCTAACACCTTCAGATATGTTTCTCTGTGTTGCAAAATAGGTTTTATTCATGCACAGACTGCAAATTTAAAGTGGGACAGAGATTCAGCTTGCATTGCCTGAACCAACTTTGTTCTGCGCTGAAACGCTGTTTTCTGACATTTCAGGGTCTAACTTCAAAAATCAGGCAAAACACTTCTAACACCTTCAGATATGTTTCTCTGTGTTGCAAAATAGGTTTTATTCATGCACAGAGTGTAAATTTAAAGTGGGACAGAGATTCAGCTTGCATTGCCTGAAGCAACTTTGTTCTGCGCTGAAACGCTGTTTTCTGACATTTCAGGGTCTAACTTCAAAAATCATGCAAAACACTTCTAACACCTTCAGATATGTTTCTCTGTGTTGCAAAATAGCTTTTATTCATGCACAGAGTGTAAATTTAAAGTGGGACAGAGATTCAGCTTGCATTGCCTGAACCAACTTTGTTCTGCGCTGAAACGCTGTTTTCTGACATTTCAGGGTCTAACTTCAAAAATCATGCAAAACACTTCTTACACCTTCAGATATATTTCTCTGTGTTGCAAAATAGCTTTTATTCATGCACAGAGTGTAAATTTAAAGTGGGACAGAGATTCAGCTTGCATTGCCTGAACCAACTTTGTTCTGCGCTGAAACGCTGTTTTCTGACAATTTCAGGGTCTAACTTCAAAAATCATGCAAAACACTTCTAACACCTTCAGATATGTTTCTCTGTGTTGCAAAATAGGTTTTATTCATGCACAGACTGCAAAGTTAAAGTGGGACCGAGATTCAGCTTGCATTGCCTGAACCAACTTTGTTCTGCGCTGAAAAGCTGTTTTATGACATTTCAGGGTCTAACTTCAAAAATCATGCAAAACACTTCTAACACCTTCAGATATGTTTCTCTGTGTTGCAAAATAGCTTTTATTCATGCACAGAGTGTAAATTTAAAGTGGGACAGAGATTCAGCTTGCATTGCCTGAACCAACTTTGTTCTGCGCTGAAACGCTGTTTTCTGACATTTCAGGGTCTAACTTCAAAAATCACGCAAAACACTTCTAACACCTTCAGATATGTTTCTCTGTGTTGCAAAATAGGTTTTATTCATGCACAGACTGCAAAGTTAAAGTGGGACCGAGATTCAGCTTGCATTGCCTGAACCAACTTTGTTCTGCGCTGAAAAGCTGTTTTCTGACATTTCAGGGTCTAACTTCAAAAATCATGCAAAACACTTCTAACACCTTCAGATATGTTTCTCTGTGTTGCAAAATAGGTTTTATTCATGCACAGACTGCAAATTTAAAGTGGGACAGAGATTCAGCTTGCATTGCCTGAACCAACTTTGTTCTGCGCTGAAACGCTGTTTTCTGACATTTCAGGGTCTAACTTCAAAAATCATGCAAAACACTTCTAACACCTTCAGATATGTTTCTCTGTGTTGCAAAATAGGTTTTATTCATGCACAGAGTGTAAATTTAAAGTGGGACAGAGATTCAGCTTGCATTGCCTGAACCAACTTTGTTCTGCGCTGAAAAGCTGTTTTCTGACATTTCAGGGTCTAACTTCAAAAATCATGCAAAACACTTCTAACACCTTCAGATATGTTTCTCTGTGTTGCAAAATAGGTTTTATTCATGCACAGACTGCAAAGTTAAAGTGGGACCGAGATTCAGCTTGCATTGCCTGAACCAACTTTGTTCTGCGCTGAAATGCTGTTTTCTGACATTTCAGGGTCTAACTTCAAAAATCATGCAAAACACTTCTAACACCTTCAGATATGTTTCTCTGTGTTGCAAAATAGGTTTTATTCATGCACAGACTGCAAATTTAAAGTGGGACAGAGATTCAGCTTGCATTGCCTGAACCAACTTTGTTCTGCGCTGAAACGCTGTTTTCTGACATTTCAGGGTCTAACTTCAAAAATCAGGCAAAACACTTCTAACACCTTCAGATATGTTTCTCTGTGTTGCAAAATAGGTTTTATTCATGCACAGAGTGTAAATTTAAAGTGGGACAGAGATTCAGCTTGCATTGCCTGAAGCAACTTTGTTCTGCGCTGAAAAGCTGTTTTATGACATTTCAGGGTCTAACTTCAAAAATCATGCAAAACACTTCTAACACCTTCAGATATGTTTCTCTGTGTTGCAAAATAGGTTTTATTCATGCACAGACTGCAAAGTTAAAGTGGGACCGAGATTCAGCTTGCATTGCCTGAACCAACTTTGTTCTGCGCTGAAAAGCTGTTTTATGACATTTCAGGGTCTAACTTCAAAAATCATGCAAAACACTTCTAACACCTTCAGATATGTTTCTCTGTGTTGCAAAATAGCTTTTATTCATGCACAGAGTGTAAATTTAAAGTGGGACAGAGATTCAGCTTGCATTGCCTGAACCAACTTTGTTCTGCGCTGAAACGCTGTTTTCTGACATTTCAGGGTCTAACTTCAAAAATCATGCAAAACACTTCTAACACCTTCAGATATGTTTCTCTGTGTTGCAAAATAGGTTTTATTCATGCACAGACTGCAAATTTAAAGTGGGACAGAGATTCAGCTTGCATTGCGTGAACCAACTTTGTTCTGCGCTGAAACGCTGTTTTCTGACATTTCAGGGTCTAACTTCAAAAATCATGCAAAACACTTCTAACACCTTCAGATATGTTTCTCTGTGTTGCAAAATAGCTTTTATTCATGCACAGAGTGTAAATTTAAAGTGGGACAGAGATTCAGCTTGCATTGCCTTAACCAACTTTGTTCTGCGCTGAAACGCTGTTTTCTGACATTTCAGGGTCTAACTTCAAAAATCATGCAAAACACTTCTAACACCTTCAGATATGTTTCTCTGTGTTGCAAAATAGGTTTTATTCATTCACAGACTGCAAAGTTAAAGTGGGACCGAGATTCAGCTTGCATTGCCTGAACCAACTTTGTTCTGCGCTGAAAAGCTGTTTTCTGACATTTCAGGGTCTAACTTCAAAAATCATGCAAAACACTTCTAACACCTTCAGATATGTTTCTCTGTGTTGCAAAATAGCTTTTATTCATGCACAGAGTGTAAATTTAAAGTGGGACAGAGATTCAGCTTGCATTGCCTGAACCAACTTTGTTCTGCGCTGAAACGCTGTTCCCTTTCGATACTTTCACTCGTACTGCGTCGAAGACGCTATGGGGAAAAGCTCCTTTTCTCCTGAGACTGAAGCATTTCAATAACGCAGTGTAACTGCACGGCCATTGGTTCGTGCAGTGATAAAAAGACGAACCAATGGCTCGGCAGCGGAGCTGCACGAGCCTATGGCGATGATTCGCGCCCGATCGCGCCAAAAGGGGCGGAGTATCTGGCTATATAAGCGTGCATTTAGCCATAGGATCTCAGATCCTTCTCCTTCAGCGACGACTTCTTTGCTGATCTACGAGACTTGATGCTACTCGCCGTTGACACGCCTTCGCAGCGGATCAAGCTGAACGAGAGACCCTCTCTGCTCGTCTGATTAGCCGCTTCTCCGCCGCCTTCATCGTCGCAGCAGCAGCGGTCCCAGCTGATCCCCTGCCGCCATCCGGTGAGTATAAAAGGGCTTATTTCTAAGAAGTAAGTTCTAAAAGAGCAAATTTTCTAGCGACGTTGTTGCAAATGTCGCGATGCGAGTGGCTCGTGCAGGGCTCTGCACGATGTAGAAGGGCAGTGAGTGCCGCTCACTGAGACGGAATGCTGTCGCTGACAGTTTGAGTCTCGCTCTTTTCGCTCGCTAACCCCGTTCTCCCGTTTCTTATCTCTCAGCAAGGCTCGGAGAAAGAGACAGTGGAGTCAGGGAACTAAACAACAGGGTTTGAACGATCGTACGCCGGCAGTGAGCCCGCGTGCTCGCTCTTCCCGTTGCCTTTGATCTGACAAGCTCGCATTTGTTTGTGTGTGTGTGTTGCTAGGGAGACGGACTGCGTTCACTACGAAAGCCCGGTCCGCTCGCAGAAGGCGCTCCAGCTCTCATGTCTCTCTCCTCCCAGTAATCTCGGAGGAAGCAGCAGCGAGTTGTGAGCTGAGCAATCATGCACGAGCATTCTCATGCCGACACATATTGTGCAAGCTTTATTGATTTGCCAGCGTGTGTTACTCGCGAGGATCAGATGCACTCGTTACACGAGCGGCTTTAATCCTCCCTGGCAGATCAGAGCGAAGCACTGTTACATCTATTACTGACGGCTTTGCTTTCGTGTATGCGTCGCTTATGCCGCGCTCACAGAGGCGAGCTGCTTTCATTATTAATAGTATGGACATGTTCGCTCGCGGGAGTCGCCCCGCCTCCCCCTTCTCACGTTTCTCTTCTCTCAGTTACCTCGGAGAAAGAAACGGTGAATGCGCGATCAGACTTAAGTGACGTAACGCCGGCAAAGCCCCGCGTTCGTCACTCTGTGCAGTCTTTGATCAGTGTTATGTGAGGATCTGCGCCTCTCGCCTTATCGAGCGGCTCTATCCTTCTGAGCAAATCGGAGCAGAACGCTGTCACCTATGATTCTATATTGCTGACAGCTTCATATTTCAGTGCGCCTCTCGCCTGGGCCACGCCCACGCTGAGGTTGCATGCTCTGAGACAGACAGCTCTCTCTGCGAGTGTTTACGTCTGGATCTGCTTTGCTCACAGCTCGATTTCTCAATGAAGACGGCCCCGCCCCTCCCTCGTCTGCTACGAGCAGAACTGAGAGGATGTGCGCAGCGTTTTAAACTGCCTATGTTTATACAAAGATCATCAGTACTCCTCTTTTTGAGCGGTTTGATCTTTTTAGGTGGATTAAAGGAGAATGCTGTCACTGTGATCATTACTGACAGCTTCAATTTGGATGCGTCCTGGCCACGCCCACGCTGAGGCTGCGCTCGTTGAGACGATGAGTGTTATGTCTCGCTGGCGGCTCGTTTCTCAGTGAAGACGGCCCCGCCCCTCCCCTCGTCTGCTACGAGCAGAACTGAGAGGATGTGCGCAGCGTTTTAAACTACCTATATGTTAATACAAAGATCATCATTACTCCTCTTTTTGAGCGGTTTGATCTTTTTAGGTGGATTAAATGAGAATGCTGTCACTGATCATTACTGACAGCTTCAAATTGGATGCGTCTGGGCCATGCCCACGCTGAGGCTGCGCTTGTTGAGACGATGAGTGTTATATCTCGCTGGCGGCTCGTTTTCTCAGTGGAAAATGTTGTGACCCCTGGGCCCTTTCTGACAGCGTCCTCACAACCTGCCATTGTCATAACGGTCAGTTGCTCGAACCAATGCAACCCCTTGCCACGTGGCCGAGGCCTGGCAAGCCATCCCCGGAGTGTCAAGTGGGTTCTGGGCATAATAGAACGAGGTTACACACGTCAGTTCGCTTGAAGACCACCACGCTTCAGCGGGGTCTCCACCTCAGTTCACAGCAAAGACGTAGAAGTTTTGCGTACGGAGGTGAGGAATTTGTTGGCAAAGGTGCCGTAGATACGGTTCCCCCAACACAGAGCGAGTCAGGCTTCTACAGCCGTTTCTTCCTCGTTCCAAAGAAGGATGGCAGTCTAAGACCCATCCTCGACCTCAGACGTCTGAATCGCGCCCTCATGAGACGGCCGTTCAGAATGCTTACGCTAAAGCAGATCCTCTCGCAGATATGCACAGAGGACTGCTTTTGCTCACTGGATCTGAAAGATGCATACTTCCATATCCAGATTGCCCCCCGTCACAGGCAATTCTTGAGATTCGCCTTCGAGGTATTGGCTTATCAATATACAGTCCTTCTGTTCGGACTGTCCTTAGCTCCCCGCACGTTTACGAAGTGCATGGACGCAGCGCTTTTCCCCCCTGAGACAGATGGGAATCCGCGTCTCGAATTACCTCGACGACTGGCTCATCCTGGCCCAGTCGGAGGACGAGCTAATACACCACAGATCCATAATCCTCAGCCACTTAGTGTGCCTAGGACTCAGGGTCAATTTTGCCAAGAGCGTGCTGTCTCCCAGCCAACGTATTTCATTCCTGGGAGCAGTTTTCGACTCAACCCGAATGGAGTTGCGCCGCAATGAGCCCAGGCTATTTGCAGGCTCGCGGCCTCCTTCAAAGTCGGAGCCCTTCGCCCTCTCAAGGCTTTTCAGAAGATGCTCGGCCTGATGGCCTCGGCATCCCCAGTACTTCAGTTGGGCCTGCTTCAAATGCGCCCTCTGCAGTTCTGGCTGAAACCAAAGGTTCCTCCTCAAGCCTGGCGTCTAGGACGCCTACGTATCAAGGTAGATCAGGCCTGTGTCACAGCTCTGATTCCTTGGAAGAACTCTCAATGGATGGAACAGGGCGTTCCCCTGGACATGGTATTCAGAAGGAAAGTGGTCTCGACAGATGCCTCCAACTCAGGTTGGGGGGCACTGTGCGACAGCCAGCCTGCATTCGACCAATGGTCGAAAGCAGAGAGTCGCCTTCACATCAACTGCCTAGGAATGCTAGCAGTGTGTTTAGGCCTCCACACCCTTCTGCCGGTCTTAAAGGGACACCACGTCTTAGTCCGCTCGGACAGTATGACAGTGGTGTCTTACATAAATCACCAGGGAGGTCTTTCGTCGAGACATCTATCACGTTAGTGAAACGTCTCCTAAAGTGGGCTCAACTGCACTTCCGCTCGTTGAGAGCAACACATGTGCCAGGCAGGCTGAACCAGGGAGCAGACATGCTGTCTCGGAGCAACGTCTCCTCAGACGAGTGGATGCTTCACCCCCAAATGGTTCAGGAAATATGGGCGGTCTTCGGCAAGGCGCAAGTAGATCTTTTCGCCTCAGAAGACAATTATCACTGCCCAATCTATTTTTCAAAGGAACAGGATGTATTGGCCCGCGAGTGGCCCAATCTCCTTTTGTATGCGTTTCCCCCGACTGCCCTGGTACCACGGGTCATAAGGCGAGTCAGGGAGCAGAAGCTCAAAGTCCTGTTAGTGGCCCCATTCTGGCAGAACCAGCATTGGTTTCCAGATCTTCCTCGGCTGCTTTCAACAGCGCCGTGGCCCATTCCACTGAGACGAGATCTCTTAACACAGGCAAACAGAACGCTATGGCACCCCCCACCGGAATTGTGGGCGCTGCACGTATGGTCTCTCGACGGGAGCCTACAAGTCTCCCTGAGGCCGTTTTGAGCACTATCTCTCAAGCCAGAGCACCCTCTACAAGGCGGCTCTATGATCTTAAGTGGTCTGTCTTTTCCGCCTGGTGTTCCACCCGCGGTGCAGATCCGAATTTATGCGACATATCAGTGATATTGTCCTTCCTTCAGGAGCTATTGGACAAGGGAAGATCTCCCTCCACGCTCAAGGTCTATGTGACATCCATAGCGGCATTCCATTACCTTATAAATGGTCAATCTGTGGGAAAGAACGATCTGGTCGTTCGTTTCTTGAAGGGGTCAAGAAGGCTTAACCCCCCTTCGCCCCATCACAGTCCCTTCTTGGGACCTACCCACGGTGCTGAGGGCTCTGAGAAGCCCTCCCTTTGAGCCGCTTCAGTCCACTGACCTTCGCCCTCTAACGCTGAAAACTGCCCTGCTCTTAGCATTGGCATCAGTCAAACGTATGGGTGAACTACAGGCGCTCTTTGTGAGCCCCATATGCTTGGAATTCGGGCTAAATGACTCTAAAGTCATCCTGAAGCCAAGACGTGGTTATGTACCTAAAGTCTCTCGACGCCATTCAGAGACCAAATTATTTCCCTCTTGGCTCTTCCTCCTTCGGAGCAAAACCAGGATTTTAATCCCCTCTGCCCCGTTAGGGCATTGAGGTGTTATGTAGAGCGTTCTGCTTCCTTTAGGCAGTCAGAACAGCTGTTTGTGTGTTTCGGTGGCCGTGCCAAGGGGTCTTCGGTCACGAAACAGGTTATCCAAATGGATAGTAGAAGCCATCATGCTGGCTTACTCTTCTTTGGGCCTACAATGTCCCATGGGGGTAAGAGCCCATTCGACTAGAGGCATCGCCTCGTCCTGGGCCTGGTCTAGTGGCGTTTCCATAGCAGAAATTTGTGCGGCGGCCGGCTGGGCCTCGCCGTCCACATTTGCTAGATTTTATAATCTGGACGTCCCGGTCTTACAGACTCGGGTGCTTCTGCATAATGGGATAACTGTTACCAGTAATAAATGTTATGTGGTACGCTTTGGCCTCAGTGGAGCTCCAAACTGCACTTAAATCCCTGGAACGGATGTTTATCACGTTATCTTGATTAAACAGATTGGCCCATACTAGCCCTTCAGTGCTAGGGCCGTGTCAGTCGTTCCTCTACCATAGCAACGGCGGGATTGTACTGGTTCCCCATAGCGTCTTCGACGCAGTACGAGTGAAAGTATCGAAAGGGAACGTACTCGGTTACTTTCGTAACCTCGGTTCCCTGAGATACGGGAACGAGTACTGCGTTGCTGGCCGTGCTATGTAGCTGCACGACTCAGTCGTCGCTTCAGTCGAAGTACCTGAGATCCTATGGCTAAATGCACGCTTATATAGCCAGATACTCCGCCCCTTTTGGCGCGATCGGGCGCGAATCATCGCCATAGGCTCGTGCAGCTCCGCTGCCGAGCCATTGGTTCGTCTTTTTATCACTGCACGAACCAATGGCCGTGCAGTTACACTGCGTTATTGAAATGCTTCAGTCTCAGGAGAAAAGGAGCTTTTCCCCATAGCGTCTTCGACGCAGTACTCGTTCCCGTATCTCAGGGAACCGAGGTTACGAAAGTAACCGAGTACGTTTTCTGACATTTCAGGGTCTAACTTCAAAAATCATGCAAAACACTTCTAACACCTTCAGATATGTTTCTCTGTGTTGCAAAATAGGTTTTATTCATGCACAGACTGCAAATTTAAAGTGGGACAGAGATTCAGCTTGCATTGCCTGAACCAACTTTGTTCTGCGCTGAAAAGCTGTTTTCTGACATTTCAGGGTCTAACTTCAAAAATCATGCAAAACACTTCTAACACCTTCAGATATGTTTCTCTGTGTTGCAAAATAGCTTTTATTCATGCACAGAGTGTAAATTTAAAGTGGGACAGAGATTCAGCTTGCATTGCCTGAACCAACTTTGTTCTGCGCTGAAAAGCTGTTTTCTGACATTTCAGGGTCTAACTTCAAAAATCATGCAAAACACTTCTAACACCTTCAGATATGTTTCTCTGTGTTGCAAAATAGGTTTTATTCATGCACAGACTGCAAAGTTAAAGTGGGACAGAGATTCAGCTTGCATTGCCTGAACCAACTTTGTTCTGCGCTGAAAAGCTGTTTTCTGACATTTCAGGGTCTAACTTCAAAAATCATGCAAAACACTTCTAACACCTTCAGATATGTTTCTCTGTGTTGCAAAATAGGTTTTATTCATTCACAGACTGCAAAGTTAAAGTGGGACCGAGATTCAGCTTGCATTGCCTGAACCAACTTTGTTCTGCGCTGAAAAGCTGTTTTCTGACATTTCAGGGTCTAACTTCAAAAATCATGCAAAACACTTCTAACACCTTCAGATATGTTTCTCTGTGTTGCAAAATAGCTTTTATTCATGCACAGAGTGTAAATTTAAAGTGGGACAGAGATTCAGCTTGCATTGCCTTAACCAACTTTGTTCTGCGCTGAAAAGCTGTTTTCTGACATTTCAGGGTCTAACTTCAAAAATCATGCAAAACACTTCTAACACCTTCAGATATGTTTCTCTGTGTTGCAAAATAGCTTTTATTCATGCACAGAGTGTAAATTTAAAGTGGGACAGAGATTCAGCTTGCATTGCCTGAACCAACTTTGTTCTGCGCTGAAACGCTGTTCTATTTCATTTCAGTCAACACGCCACAGTATGGGTCAGCCTCGTTAAGGATGAGCTGTCAGGAGACGGTATATCAAATTAACCACGCCCCGCTTGCAATCAAGGTCTATAAATACAGGTGCGAAGCAGCCGGCCCTTTCTCTTTTTTTGCCTCCTACTTAGCGATGAAAGCTGTTTGATGGTGAGTTTCACTGCACATTCTTTTGTTGTAAAACATTTCTAAGCGGAGTCTCTTTACCCACGAGGGTTTAAACTGCCGTGTTATCTCACGTTTTTCTTTTGTAAACAAACACGTGGGCGAATTAAAGGAGCCTCTTTACCCGTGAGGGTGAATGCTGCTGAGTATGTGTGTGCTTCACGTTTAAAACATAAGGTAAGTATAATCATAATTATATTGTGCAGTGTGGGAGTCTTACTGCAATTCAGACAAAGAGGCCTCTTCGTCTCTGGAGACGAAAGCTATCTAACTGAATCAAGTTTGCTTGTTTTATAATGCAAGAGGAGAACACGTCTGGTTTACCCTCTGAGATGCCTGCAGGCAACCAGCCACTTCAGTCTGAGCGAGATCCTCAGGAGGAAGGGGTCAAACGTAAACAAGCACGTAAACGCAAGCATGTAGAAGGGGATATTGGTCACCTTCAGAAGCAAATGCAAGGTATGCAAGAGACTCTGAACACTTTGTTGGAAGCTCAGCAATGGAATGCAGAGCCTCAAGATTTGGTGCCATTATTAAAACGGTCTTGCCACCACCCTGATGAGCTCTCGGTAATAGCTTCTGGAGTGTTTGGAAGGGATGAAAATGCTGGCCCTTCGGATCCAGAGGACATCTCTGAGTCAGAAATGGGGGATAGTGCTTCAGAGACCACAGAAACAGTAAGTGGGTTCGTGCAGAATCATCAAGCCAAGCCTTTATAGGTCACCGCCGGTCTGCTGCCCAAGGGGTATCCACAAGGCCAAGTCAAGGAATCCAGCAGTCCTTTCGTAGATCACGACAGGCTGAGTCCACCAGCACACGTGCAGCAGGCGGGAGAAACCGTCACTGACGGTTATCATCTTCCGGCCCCACATTTTACCAGTCAACATCTCTTCCACTGGCGGCAATGCACTCAATGTCCATGGGTGCTAAGCACCTTGGAGTTCGGATACAGGCTCCAATTCAAATCCAAGCCACCCCAATTTCAAGGTATTGTTCCTACTGTTTTGGAAAAGGAGATGCAGTACAGGTCTCTGAAAGACGAAGTGTCAGTTCTTTTGGGAAAAGGAGCAATAACACGCCTGCCCTCGGGATCGATAAGGCAAGGATTTTATTCAACCTATTTCCTGATTCCAAAGAAAGATGGGGGTCTTCGGCCCATCCTAAATCTCAAGGCGTTCAATCATCATTTGAAGCGGCTGCCCTTCCGTATGCTTTGTCTTTCAACCCTGTTAACTTTCATCAGACAAGGGGACTGGTTCACAACAGTGGATCTCCAAGATGCCTATTTCCACATCCCAATTCACAAAGATCACAAGAAGTACCTCAGGTTTTACTTTCAGGGCAACGCTTACGAGTACAATGTTCTCCCCTTCGGTCTGTCTTTGGCTCCCCGCACCTTCACCAAATGTATGGACGCGGCGCTCATCCCTCTTCGTCGCCAGGGCCTACGTATTGCCAATTACCTGGACGATTGGGTAATTTGCTCTCCTACAGAGCAGCAGGCCAGGAGCAACACAAAGGTGGTCTTAGCCCACTTGCAGAAATTGGGGCTGACACTGAACAGCAAAAAGAGTTGTCTCACTCCCACAAGGGTAGTGGAATACCTAGGCTTGACTTTGAATTCGAGTATAATGAGAGCATCTCTGACTCTACAGAGGCAGTCAGTGTTGAAGGAGTGCCTGTCCGAGTTCCTCAAAAAGGAGCAAGTTACAGTGATGTTGGGTCGGAGACTGCTTGGGCTAATGGCGGCAGCCAGTCAGGTGGTGCCATTAGGATTGCTTCACATGCGCCCATTACAGCGATGGCTGGCAAAGTACAAAGTGAGTCCATACGAGAATGGACAGCGAAGGATTCCAAGAGACCGGGATTGTCTTCCAACAGTCAAGTGGTGGCTCTCAACTCCAGGCCTGAAGGAGGGAGTCCAGTTGGGCCCACTATGTTCAAGGGAGACCATAACAACAGATGCCTCACAAGCAGGCTGGGGTGCTGTCTGGCGAGGCAATCCAGTACAAGGGAAATGGGATGTCTCGTGGATAGGAGCACACATAAACCTCTTAGAGCTGGAGGCAGTATTTCGCGCCTTAATCCATTTTCTTCCTCAGCTTCAGGAGAAGCAAGTGATTGTTCGTTCAGACAGCACATCTGTCGTATCATACATAAATCACCAGGGCGGCGTACGTTCAATATCCCTACACAGGAAGGCCCGGGATCTCCTGTTATGGACACATGCTCGAGGGGTGTCCCTGAGAGCTGTACACTTGCCGGGAGAGGACAACGTAGCAGCAGACCTCTTGTCAAGGGGGGGTCCCAGGCCTGGAGAATGGCGACTTCACCCAGCACTGGTACAGGCCATCTGGCTTCGTTTCGGGAAGGCCAGAGTAGATCTCTTTGCCACACAGGAAACCACACATTGTCCCCTGTGGTATTCAATGGTGGGCCCCAGAGGTCCCTTAGGGGTGGATGCTCTGGCGAACGAATGGCCCCCAGTACTCCTGTATGCATTTCCTCCTTTCCCACTTCTGCCTGCAGTCCTAGCCAAAGTAAGAAATGTGAAGGCCAAAGTCCTGCTGGTGGCACCAGATTGGCCTCAACAGTCATGGATGCCAGATTTAATAGCATTACTGAAAGGGTCACCGTGGCGTCTCCCAGTCAGACAAGATATGCTGTCTCAGGCTTGGGGTCAGATCTCCCATCCGAATCCAGGGAAGTACAGATTACACGTCTGGCCACTAGACGGGAGTCAGACAGAAATCTCGGAGAAGCAGTTCTAACCACTCTACAAGCAGCCAAAGCCCCGTCTACAAGGCGACTTTATGCTTCTAGATGGAAAAGGTTTTCTAAATGGTGTCAGTCCATAGGGATAGACCCATTTTGCTGTGAAGTAGACTCAATCTTGTCATTTCTCCAATCCGTGCTGGAAACAGGAGTAACAGAATCAACCTTGAGAGGGTATGTAGCTGCTATATCTGATCGTCATGAAGGCTACGGAGGTAACACAGTTGGATTTCAACCTCTTGTCAGGCGATATCTAAAGGGGGCTCGCAGACTGTGTCCAACTCGAGCCCGGCTAATTCCCTCATGGGATCTTAATATTGTCTTGAAGGCTCTGACGGAACCACCTTTTGAACCATTACATAAGATTGGGTTGGAATTTCTGACATTGAAGACTGCATTTCTTTTGTCTATCTCATCAGTTAAGAGGGTGAGTGAGATTCATGCCTTTTCGATACATCCTGCATGTTTGAGATTAGGAGAAGGCGGCTCATCTATTTCACTTCTGCCAAACCCTGCATTTCTGCCAAAAGTTCTGCCCCGTTCCTATGTTTCCAGGCCCTTGGTGCTAGAACCTTTCCATCCACCTCCTCACAATTCAGCGGAGTCGGCCAGACTGCATCTAATCTGTCCTGTTAGGGCATTGAGAAGATATATTTCTTGCACGCAACAGATAAGGCGTACGGATCAGTTGTTTATCTGTTATGGAGACTCTGTGCAAGGCCAGGCAGTGTCCAAACAGAGGCTGGCGAAATGGGTGGTCAGGCTGATAGAGCTAGCCTATCACAGTGCAGGGATGCCTCCTCCACAGGGAGTGGTGGCCCATTCAACAAGAGGAGTTGCTGCCTCCTGGGCGGTGTTGAAAGGTGCTTCTCTGGAGGATGTGTGTGCAGCAGCTGGTTGGTCATCATCTATGACATTTGCCAGGTTCTATCGTCTAGATGTTGCTACAACTGTCTCATCGACGGTCTTGCAAACAGCAGAACAGACATGATCTGCCTTATATAGACAATATCAAGGTGCGGAAATCCCTCTGATTTAACTGTGTAAATGACGGGAAAACTAATAAATGTTCTGTTAGCATGAACTAGTTTCCTTGAGTTATTGCCCCGCTTGGGTTTTCTCCCCTCCTGACCTTATCTGGTACACAGTTGACCCATACTGTGGCGTGTTGACTGAAATGAAATAGAACGATGGGTTACATGGGTAACCTGGTTCTGTGAATGAAGTCAACACGCCACACGGCGTGGTCACTCGGGGAGCATTGTCACTAGTCGGCAAAAAGAGAAAGGGCCGGCTGCTTCGCACCTGTATTTATAGACCTTGATTGCAAGCGGGGCGTGGTTAATTTGATATACCGTCTCCTGACAGCTCATCCTTAACGAGGCTGACCCATACTGTGGCGTGTTGACTTCATTCACAGAACCAGGTTACCCATGTAACCCATCGTTTTCTGACATTTCAGGGTCTAACTTCAAAAATCATGCAAAACACTTCTAACACCTTCAGATATGTTTCTCTGTGTTGCAAAATAGGTTTTATTCATGCACAGACTGCAAATTTAAAGTGGGACAGAGATTCAGCTTGCATTGCCTGAACCAACTTTGTTCTGCGCTGAAAAGCTGTTTTCTGACATTTCAGGGTCTAACTTCAAAAATCATGCAAAACACTTCTAACACCTTCAGATATGTTTCTCTGTGTTGCAAAATAGCTTTTATTCATGCACAGAGTGTAAATTTAAAGTGGGACAGAGATTCAGCTTGCATTGCCTGAACCAACTTTGTTCTGCGCTGAAACGCTGTTTTCTGACATTTCAGGGTCTAACTTCAAAAATCATGCAAAACACTTCTAACACCTTCAGATATGTTTCTCTGTGTTGCAAAATAGGTTTTATTCATGCACAGACTGCAAAGTTACAGTGGGACAGAGATTCAGCTTGCATTGCCTGAACCAACTTTGTTCTGCGCTGAAAAGCTGTTTTCTGACATTTCAGGGTCTAACTTCAAAAATCATGCAAAACACTTCTAACACCTTCAGATATGTTTCTCTGTGTTGCAAAATAGGTTTTATTCATTCACAGACTGCAAAGTTAAAGTGGGACCGAGATTCAGCTTGCATTGCCTGAACCAACTTTGTTCTGCGCTGAAAAGCTGTTTTCTGACATTTCAGGGTCTAACTTCAAAAATCATGCAAAACACTTCTAACACCTTCAGATATGTTTCTCTGTGTTGCAAAATAGCTTTTATTCATGCACAGAGTGTAAATTTAAAGTGGGACAGAGATTCAGCTTGCATTGCCTGAACCAACTTTGTTCTGCGCTGAAACGCTGTTTTCTGACATTTCAGGGTCTAACTTCAAAAATCATGCAAAACACTTCTAACACCTTCAGATATGTTTCTCTGTGTTGCAAAATAGGTTTTATTCATGCACAGAGTGTAAATTTAAAGTGGGACAGAGATTCAGCTTGCATTGCCTGAACCAACTTTGTTCTGCGCTGAAACGCTGTTTTCTGACATTTCAGGGTCTAACTTCAAAAATCATGCAAAACACTTCTAACACCTTCAGATATGTTTCTCTGTGTTGCAAAATAGGTTTTATTCATGCACAGACTGCAAATTTAAAGTGGGACAGAGATTCAGCTTGCATTGCCTGAACCAACTTTGTTCTGCGCTGAAAAGCTGTTTTCTGACATTTCAGGGTCTAACTTCAAAAATCATGCAAAACACTTCTTACACCTTCAGATATGTTTCTCTGTGTTGCAAAATAGCTTTTATTCATGCACAGAGTGTAAATTTAAAGTGGGACAGAGATTCAGCTTGCATTGCCTGAACCAACTTTGTTCTGCGCTGAAACGATGTTTTCTGACATTTCAGGGTCTAACTTCAAAAATCATGCAAAACACTTCTAACACCTTCAGATATGTTTCTCTGTGTTGCAAAATAGCTTTTATTCATGCACAGAGTGTAAATTTAAAGTGGGACAGAGATTCAGCTTCCATTGCCTGAACCAACTTTGTTCTGCGCTAAAACGCTGTTTTCTGACATTTCAGGGTCTAACTTCAAAAATCATGCAAAACACTTCTAACACCTTCAGATATGTTTCTCTGTGTTGCAAAATAGGTTTTATTCATGCACAGACTGCAAAGTTAAAGTGGGACCGAGATTCAGCTTGCATTGCCTGAACCAACTTTGTTCTGCGCTGAAAAGCTGTTTTCTGACATTTCAGGGTCTAACTTCAAAAATCATGCAAAACACTTCTAACACCTTCAGATATGTTTTTCTGTGTTGCAAAATAGCTTTTATTCATGCACAGAGTGTAAATTTAAAGTGGGACAGAGATTCAGCTTGCATTGCCTGAACCAACTTTGTTCTGCGCTGAAAAGCTGTTTTCTGACATTTCAGGGTCTAACTTCAAAAATCATGCAAAACACTTCTTTCACCTTCAGATATGTTTCTCTGTGTTGGAAAATAGCTTGTATTCATGCACAGAGTGTAAATTTAAAGTGGGACCGAGATTCAGCTTGCATTGCCTGAAACAACTTTGTTCTGCGCTGAAACGCTGATTTCTGACATTTCAGGGTCTAACTTCAAAAATCATGCAAAACACTTCTAACACCTTCAGATATGTTTCTATGTGTTGCAAAATAGGTTTTATTCATGCACAGACTGCAAATTTAAAGTGGGACAGAGATTCAGCTTGCATTGCCTGAACCAACTTTGTTCTGCGCTGAAACGCTGTTTTCTAACATTTCAGGGTCTAACTTCAAAAATCATGCAAAACACTTCTAACACCTTCAGATATGTTTCTCTGTGTTGCAAAATAGCTTTTATTCATGCACAGAGTGTAAATTTAAAGTGGGACAGAGATTCAGCTTCCATTGCCTGAACCAACTTTGTTCTGCGCTGAAACGCTGTTTTCTGACATTTCAGGGTCTAACTTCAAAAATCATGCAAAACACTTCTAACACCTTCAGATATGTTTCTCTGTGTTGCAAAATAGGTTTTATTCATGCACAGACTGCAAATTTAAAGTGGGACAGAGATTCAGCTTGCATTGCCTGAACCAACTTTGTTCTGCGCTGAAAAGCTGTTTTCTGACATTTCAGGGTCTAACTTCAAAAATCATGCAAAACACTTCTTACACCTTCAGATATGTTTCTCTGTGTTGCAAAATAGCTTTTATTCATGCACAGAGTGTAAATTTAAAGTGGGACAGAGATTCAGCTTGCATTGCCTGAACCAACTTTGTTCTGCGCTGAAACGCTGTTTTCTGACATTTCAGGGTCTAACTTCAAAAATCATGCAAAACACTTCTAACACCTTCAGATATGTTTCTCTGTGTTGCAAAATAGGTTTTATTCATGCACAGACTGCAAATTTAAAGTGGGACAGAGATTCAGCTTGCATTGCCTGAACCAACTTTGTTCTGCGCTGAAAAGCTGTTTTCTG
The DNA here is from genome assembly GCF_049309525.1 of Garra rufa. Classification (NCBI taxonomy): domain Eukaryota; kingdom Metazoa; phylum Chordata; class Actinopteri; order Cypriniformes; family Cyprinidae; genus Garra; species Garra rufa. Next base: position 20,835 of record NW_027394291.1, read on the forward strand.
ACATTTCAGGGTCTAACTTCAAAAATCATGCAAAACACTTCTAACACCTTCAGATATGTTTCTCTGTGTTGCAAAATAGCTTTTATTCATGCACAGAGTGTAAATTTAAAGTGGGACAGAGATTCAGCTTGCATTGCCTGAACCAACTTTGTTCTGCGCTGAAACGCTGTTTTCTGACATTTCAGGGTCTAACTTCAAAAATCATGCAAAACACTTCTAACACCTTCAGATATGTTTCTCTGTGTTGCAAAATAGGTTTTATTCATGCACAGACTGCAAAGTTAAAGTGGGACAGAGATTCAGCTTGCATTGCCTGAACCAACTTTGTTCTGCGCTGAAAAGCTGTTTTCTGACATTTCAGGGTCTAACTTCAAAAATCATGCAAAACACTTCTAACACCTTCAGATATGTTTCTCTGTGTTGCAAAATAGCTTTTATTCATGCACAGAGTGTAAATTTAAAGTGGGACAGAGATTCAGCTTGCATTGCCTGAACCAACTTTGTTCTGCGCTGAAACGCTGTTTTCTGACATTTCAGGGTCTAACTTCAAAAATCATGCAAAACACTTCTAACACCTTCAGATATGTTTCTCTGTGTTGCAAAATAGGTTTTATTCATGCACAGACTGCAAAGTTAAAGTGGGACCGAGATTCAGCTTGCATTGCCTGAACCAACTTTGTTCTGCGCTGAAAAGCTGTTTTCTGACATTTCAGGGTCTAACTTCAAAAATCATGCAAAACACTTCTAACACCTTCAGATATGTTTCTCTGTGTTGCAAAATAGCTTTTATTCATGCACAGGGTGTAAATTTAAAGTGGGACAGAGATTCAGCTTGCATTGCCTGAACCAACTTTGTTCTGCGCTGAAACGCTGTTTTCTGACATTTCAGGGTCTAACTTCAAAAATCATGCAAAACACTTCTAACACCTTCAGATATGTTTCTCTGTGTTGCAAAATAGGTTTTATTCATGCACAGACTGCAAATTTAAAGTGGGACAGAGATTCAGCTTGCATTGCCTGAACCAACTTTGTTCTGCGCTGAAAAGCTGTTTTCTGACATTTCAGGGTCTAACTTCAAAAATCATGCAAAACACTTCTTACACCTTCAGATATGTTTCTCTGTGTTGCAAAATAGCTTTTATTCATGCACAGAGTGTAAATTTAAAGTGGGACAGAGATTCAGCTTGCATTGCCTGAACCAACTTTGTTCTGCGCTGAAACGATGTTTTCTGACATTTCAGGGTCTAACTTCAAAAATCATGCAAAACACTTCTAACACCTTCAGATATGTTTCTCTGTGTTGCAAAATAGCTTTTATTCATGCACAGAGTGTAAATTTAAAGTGGGACAGAGATTCAGCTTCCATTGCCTGAACCAACTTTGTTCTGCGCTAAAACGCTGTTTTCTGACATTTCAGGGTCTAACTTCAAAAATCATGCAAAACACTTCTAACACCTTCAGATATGTTTCTCTGTGTTGCAAAATAGCTTTTATTCATGCACAGAGTGTAAATTTAAAGTGGGACAGAGATTCAGCTTGCATTGCCTGAACCAACTTTGTTCTGCGCTGAAAAGCTGTTTTCTGACATTTCAGGGTCTAACTTCAAAAATCATGCAAAACACTTCTTACACCTTCAGATATGTTTCTCTGTGTTGCAAAATAGCTTTTATTCATGCACAGACTGCAAAGTTAAAGTGGGACCGAGATTCAGCTTGCATTGCCTGAACCAACTTTGTTCTGCGCTGAAACGCTGTTTTCTGACATTTCAGGGTCTAACTTCAAAAATCATGCAAAACACTTCTAACACCTTCAGATATGTTTCTCTGTGTTGCAAAATAGCTTTTATTCATGCACAGAGTGTAAATTTAAAGTGGGACAGAGATTCAGCTTGCATTGCCTGAACCAACTTTGTTCTGCGCTGAAACGCTGTTTTCTGACATTTCAGGGTCTAACTTCAAAAATCATGCAAAACACTTCTAACACCTTCAGATATGTTTCTCTGTGTTGCAAAATAGGTTTTATTCATGCACAGAGTGTAAATTTAAAGTGGGACAGAGATTCAGCTTGCATTGCCTGAACCAACTTTGTTCTGCGCTGAAAAGCTGTTTTCTGACATTTCAGGGTCTAACTTCAAAAATCATGCAAAACACTTCTAACACCTTCAGATATGTTTCTCTGTGTTGCAAAATAGGTTTTATTCATGCAGAGACTGCAAAGTTAAAGTGGGACCGAGATTCAGCTTGCATTGCCTGAACCAACTTTGTTCTGCGCTGAAAAGCTGTTTTATGACATTTCAGGGTCTAACTTCAAAAATCATGCAAAACACTTCTAACACCTTCAGATAAGTTTCTCTGTGTTGCAAAATAGCTTTTATTCATGCACAGAGTGTAAATTTAAAGTGGGACAGAGATTCAGCTTGCATTGCCTGAACCAACTTTGTTCTGCGCTGAAACGCTGTTTTCTGACATTTCAGGGTCTAACTTCAAAAATCATGCAAAACACTTCTAACACCTTCAGATATGTTTCTCTGTGTTGCAAAATAGGTTTTATTCATTCACAGACTGCAAAGTTAAAGTGGGACCGAGATTCAGCTTGCATTGCCTGAACCAACTTTGTTCTGCGCTGAAAAGCTGTTTTCTGACATTTCAGGGTCTAACTTCAAAAATCATGAAAAACACTTCTAACACCTTCAGATATGTTTCTCTGTGTTGCAAAATAGCTTTTATTCATGCACAGAGTGTAAATTTAAAGTGGGACAGAGATTCAGCTTGCATTGCCTGAACCAACTTTGTTCTGCGCTGAAACGCTGTTTTCTGACATTTCAGGGTCTAACTTCAAAAATCATGCAAAACACTTCTAACACCTTCAGATATGTTTCTCTGTGTTGCAAAATAGGTTTTATTCATGCACAGACTGCAAATTTAAAGTGGAACAGAGATTCAGCTTGCATTGCCTGAACCAACTTTGTTCTGCGCTGAAAAGCTGTTTTCTGACATTTCAGGGTCTAACTTCAAAAATCATGCAAAACACTTCTTACACCTTCAGATATGTTTCTCTGTGTTGCAAAATAGCTTTTATTCATGCACAGAGTGTAAATTTAAAGTGGGACAGAGATTCAGCTTGCATTGCCTGAACCAACTTTGTTCTGCGCTGAAACGCTGTTTTCTGACATTTCAGGGTCTAACTTCAAAAATCTTGCAAAACACTTCTAACACCTTCAGATATGTTTCTCTGTGTTGCAAAATAGGTTTTATTCATGCACTGACTGCAAATTTAAAGTGGGACAGAGATTCAGCTTGCATTGCCTGAACCAACTTTGCTCTGCGCTGAAAAGCTGTTTTCTGACATTTCAGGGTCTAACTTCAAAAATCATGCAAAACACTTCTAACACCTTCAGATATGTTTCTCTGTGTTGCAAAATAGCTTTTATTCATGCACAGGGTGTAAATTTAACTGGGACAGAGATTCAGCTTGCATTGCCTGAACCAACTTTGTTCTGCGCTGAAAAGCTGTTTTCTGACATTTCAGGGTCTAACTTCAAAAATCATGCAAAACACTTCTAACACCTTCAGATATGTTTCTCTGTGTTGCAAAATAGCTTTTATTCATGCACAGGGTGTAAATTTAAAGTGGGACAGAGATTCAGCTTGCATTGCCTGAACCAACTTTGTTCTGCGCTGAAACGCTGTTTTCTGACATTTCAGGGTCTAACTTCAAAAATCATGCAAAACACTTCTAACACCTTCAGATATGTTTCTCTGTGTTGCAAAATAGGTTTTATTCATGCACAGACTGCAAATTTAAAGTGGGACAGAGATTCAGCTTGCATTGCCTGAACCAACTTTGTTCTGCGCTGAAAAGCTGTTTTCTGACATTTCAGGGTCTAACTTCAAAAATCATGCAAAACACTTCTTACACCTTCAGATATGTTTCTCTGTGTTGCAAAATAGCTTTTATTCATGCACAGAGTGTAAATTTAAAGTGGGACAGAGATTCAGCTTGCATTGCCTGAACCAACTTTGTTCTGCGCTGAAACGATGTTTTCTGACATTTCAGGGTCTAACTTCAAAAATCATGCAAAACACTTCTAACACCTTCAGATATGTTTCTCTGTGTTGCAAAATAGCTTTTATTCATGCACAGAGTGTAAATTTAAAGTGGGACAGAGATTCAGCTTCCATTGCCTGAACCAACTTTGTTCTGCGCTAAAACGCTGTTTTCTGACATTTCAGGGTCTAACTTCAAAAATCATGCAAAACACTTCTAACACCTTCAGATATGTTTCTCTGTGTTGCAAAATAGGTTTTATTCATGCACAGACTACAAAGTTAAAGTGGGACCGAGATTCAGCTTGCATTGCCTGAACCAACTTTGTTCTGCGCCGAAAAGCTGTTTTCTGACATTTCAGGGTCTAACTTCAAAAATCATGCAAAACACTTCTAACACCTTCAGATATGTTTCTCTGTGTTGCAAAATAGCTTTTATTCATGCACAGAGTGTAAATTTAAAGTGGGACAGAGATTCAGCTTGCATTGCCTGAACCAACTTTGTTCTGCGCTGAAAAGCTGTTTTCTGACATTTCAGGGTCTAACTTCAAAAATCATGCAAAACACTTCTTACACCTTCAGATATGTTTCTCTGTGTTGCAAAATAGCTTTTATTCATGCACAGACTGCAAAGTTAAAGTGGGACCGAGATTCAGCTTGCATTGCCTGAACCAACTTTGTTCTGCGCTGAAACGCTGTTTTCTGACATTTCAGGGTCTAACTTCAAAAATCATGCAAAACACTTCTAACACCTTCAGATATGTTTCTCTGTGTTGCAAAATAGCTTTTATTCATGCACAGAGTGTAAATTTAAAGTGGGACAGAGATTCAGCTTGCATTGCCTGAACCAACTTTGTTCTGCGCTGAAACGCTGTTTTCTGACATTTCAGGGTCTAACTTCAAAAATCATGCAAAACACTTCTAACACCTTCAGATATGTTTCTCTGTGTTGCAAAATAGGTTTTATTCATGCACAGACTGCAAATTTAAAGTGGGACAGAGATTCAGCTTGCATTGCCTGAACCAACTTTGTTCTGCGCTGAAACGCTGTTTTCTGACATTTCAGGGTCTAACTTCAAAAATCATGCAAAACACTTCTAACACCTTCAGATATGTTTCTCTGTGTTGCAAAATAGGTTTTATTCATGCACAGACTGCAAATTTAAAGTGGGACAGAGATTCAGCTTGCATTGCCTGAACCAACTTTGTTCTGCGCTGAAAAGCTGTTTTCTGACATTTCAGGGTCTAACTTCAAAAATCATGCAAAACACTTCTAACACCTTCAGATATGTTTCTCTATGTTGCAAAATAGCTTTTATTCATGCACAGAGTGTAAATTTAAAGTGGGACAGAGATTCAGCTTCCATTGCCTGAACCAACTTTGTTCTGCGCTAAAACGCTGTTTTCTGACATTTCAGGGTCTAACTTCAAAAATCATGCAAAACACTTCTAACACCTTCAGATATGTTTCTCTGTGTTGCAAAATAGGTTTTATTCATGCACAGACTGCAAAGTTAAAGTGGGACCGAGATTCAGCTTGCATTGCCTGAACCAACTTTGTTCTGCGCTGAAAAGCTGTTTTCTGACATTTCAGGGTCTAACTTCAAAAATCATGCAAAACACTTCTAACACCTTCAGATATGTTTCTCTGTGTTGCAAAATAGCTTTTATTCATGCACAGAGTGTAAATTTAAAGTGGGACAGAGATTCAGCTTGCATTGCCTGAACCAACTTTGTTCTGCGCTGAAAAGCTGTTTTCTGACATTTCAGGGTCTAACTTCAAAAATCATGCAAAACACTTCTTACACCTTCAGATATGTTTCTCTGTGTTGCAAAATAGCTTTTATTCATGCACAGACTGCAAAGTTAAAGTGGGACCGAGATTCAGCTTGCATTGCCTGAACCAACTTTGTTCTGCGCTGAAACGCTGTTTTCTGACATTTCAGGGTCTAACTTCAAAAATCATGCAAAACACTTCTAACACCTTCAGATATGTTTCTCTGTGTTGCAAAATAGCTTTTATTCATGCACAGAGTGTAAATTTAAAGTGGGACAGAGATTCAGCTTGCATTGCCTGAACCAACTTTGTTCTGCGCTGAAACGCTGTTTTCTGACATTTCAGGGTCTAACTTCAAAAATCATGCAAAACACTTCTAACACCTTCAGATATGTTTCTCTGTGTTGCAAAATAGGTTTTATTCATGCACAGACTGCAAAGTTAAAGTGGGACCGAGATTCAGCTTGCATTGCCTGAACCAAATTTGTTCTGCGCTGAAACGCTGTTTTCTGACATTTCAGGGTCTAACTTCAAAAATCATGCAAAACACTTCTAACACCTTCAGATAAGTTTCTCTGTGTTGCAAAATAGCTTTTATTCATGCACAGAGTGTAAATTTAAAGTGGGACAGAGATTCAGCTTGCATTGCCTGAACCAACTTTGTTCTGCGCTGAAACGCTGTTTTCTGACATTTCAGGGTCTAACTTCAAAAATCATGCAAAACACTTCTTACACCTTCAGATATGTTTCTCTGTGTTGCAAAATAGCTTTTATTCATGCACAGAGTGTAAATTTAAAGTGGGACAGAGATTCAGCTTGCATTGCCTGAACCAACTTTGTTCTGCGCTGAAACGCTGTTTTCTGACATTTCAGGGTCTAACTTCAAAAATCTTGCAAAACACTTCTAACACCTTCAGATATGTTTCTCTGTGTTGCAAAATAGGTTTTATTCATGCACTGACTGCAAATTTAAAGTGGGACAGAGATTCAGCTTGCATTGCCTGAACCAACTTTGTACTGCGCTGAAAAGCTGTTTTCTGACATTTCAGGGTCTAACTTCAAAAATCATGCAAAACACTTCTAACACCTTCAGATATGTTTCTCTGTGTTGCAAAATAGCTTTTATTCATGCACAGAGTGTAAATTTAAAGTGGGACAGAGATTCAGCTTGCATTGCCTGAACCAACTTTGTTCTGCGCTGAAACGCTGTTTTCTGACATTTCAGGGTCTAACTTCAAAAATCATGCAAAACACTTCTAACACCTTCAGATATGTTTCTCTGTGTTGCAAAATAGGTTTTATTCATGCACAGAGTGTAAATTTAAAGTGGGACAGAGATTCAGCTTGCATTGCCTGAAGCAACTTTGTTCTGCGCTGAAAAGCTGTTTTCTGACATTTCAGGGTCTAACTTCAAAAATCATGCAAAACACTTCTAACACCTTCAGATATGTTTCTCTGTGTTGCAAAATAGGTTTTATTCATGCACAGACTGCAAAGTTAAAGTGGGACCGAGATTCAGCTTGCATTGCCTGAACCAACTTTGTTCTGCGCTGAAAAGCTGTTTTATGACATTTCAGGGTCTAACTTCAAAAATCATGCAAAACACTTCTAACACCTTCAGATATGTTTCTCTGTGTTGCAAAATAGGTTTTATTCATGCACAGAGTGTAAATTTAAAGTGGGACAGAGATTCAGCTTGCATTGCCTGAACCAACTTTGTTCTGCGCTGAAACGCTGTTTTCTGACATTTCAGGGTCTAACTTCAAAAATCATGCAAAACACTTCTAACACCTTCAGATATGTTTCTCTGTGTTGCAAAATAGCTTTTATTCATGCACAGAGTGTAAATTTAAAGTGGGACAGAGATTCAGCTTGCATTGCCTGAACCAACTTTGTTCTGCGCTGAAACGCTGTTTTCTGACATTTCAGGGTCTAACTTCAAAAATCATGCAAAACACTTCTAACACCTTCAGATATGTTTCTCTGTGTTGCAAAATAGGTTTTATTCATGCACAGAGTGTAAATTTAAAGTGGGACAGAGATTCAGCTTGCATTGCCTGAAGCAACTTTGTTCTGCGCTGAAAAGCTGTTTTCTGACATTTCAGGGTCTAACTTCAAAAATCATGCAAAACACTTCTAACACCTTCAGATATGTTTCTCTGTGTTGCAAAATAGGTTTTATTCATGCACAGACTGCAAAGTTAAAGTGGGACCGAGATTCAGCTTGCATTGCCTGAACCAACTTTGTTCTGCGCTGAAAAGCTGTTTTATGACATTTCAGGGTCTAACTTCAAAAATCATGCAAAACACTTCTAACACCTTCAGATATGTTTCTCTGTGTTGCAAAATAGGTTTTATTCATGCACAGAGTGTAAATTTAAAGTGGGACAGAGATTCAGCTTGCATTGCCTGAACCAACTTTGTTCTGCGCTGAAACGCTGTTTTCTGACATTTCAGGGTCTAACTTCAAAAATCATGCAAAACACTTCTAACACCTTCAGATATGTTTCTCTGTGTTGCAAAATAGGTTTTATTCATGCACAGACTGCAAATTTAAAGTGGGACAGAGATTCAGCTTGCATTGCCTGAACCAACTTTGTTCTGCGCTGAAAAGCTGTTTTCTGACATTTCAGGGTCTAACTTCAAAAATCATGCAAAACACTTCTAACACCTTCAGATATGTTTCTCTGTGTTGCAAAATAGGTTTTATTCATGCACAGAGTGTAAATTTAAAGTGGGACAGAGATTCAGCTTGCATTGCCTGAACCAACTTTGTTCTGCGCTGAAAAGCTGTTTTCTGACATTTCAGGGTCTAACTTCAAAAATCATGCAAAACACTTCTTACACCTTCAGATATGTTTCTCTGTGTTGCAAAATAGCTTTTATTCATGCACAGACTGCAAAGTTAAAGTGGGACCGAGATTCAGCTTGCATTGCCTGAACCAACTTTGTTCTGCGCTGAAACGCTGTTTTCTGACATTTCAGGGTCTAACTTCAAAAATCATGCAAAACACTTCTAACACCTTCAGATATGTTTCTCTGTGTTGCAAAATAGCTTTTATTCATGCACAGAGTGTAAATTTAAAGTGGGACAGAGATTCAGCTTGCATTGCCTGAACCAACTTTGTTCTGCGCTGAAACGCTGTTTTCTGACATTTCAGGGTCTAACTTCAAAAATCATGCAAAACACTTCTAACACCTTCAGATATGTTTCTCTGTGTTGCAAAATAGGTTTTATTCATGCACAGAGTGTAAATTTAAAGTGGGACAGAGATTCAGCTTGCATTGCCTGAACCAACTTTGTTCTGCGCTGAAAAGCTGTTTTCTGACATTTCAGGGTCTAACTTCAAAAATCATGCAAAACACTTCTAACACCTTCAGATATGTTTCTCTGTGTTGCAAAATAGGTTTTATTCATGCACAGACTGCAAAGTTAAAGTGGGACCGAGATTCAGCTTGCATTGCCTGAACCAACTTTGTTCTGCGCTGAAACGCTGTTTTATGACATTTCAGGGTCTAACTTCAAAAATCTTGCAAAACACTTCTAACACCTTCAGATATGTTTCTCTGTGTTGCAAAATAGGTTTTATTCATGCACTGACTGCAAATTTAAAGTGGGACAGAGATTCAGCTTGCATTGCCTGAACCAACTTTGTTCTGCGCTGAAAAGCTGTTTTCTGACATTTCAGGGTCTAACTTCAAAAATCATGCAAAACACTTCTAACACCTTCAGATATGTTTCTCTGTGTTGCAAAATAGCTTTTATTCATGCACAGGGTGTAAATTTAAAGTGGGACAGAGATTCAGCTTGCATTGCCTGAACCAACTTTGTTCTGCGCTGAAAAGCTGTTTTCTGACATTTCAGGGTCTAACTTCAAAAATCATGCAAAACACTTCTAACACCTTCAGATATGTTTCTCTGTGTTGCAAAATAGCTTTTATTCATGCACAGAGTGTAAATTTAAAGTGGGACAGAGATTCAGCTTGCATTGCCTGAACCAACTTTGTTCTGCGCTGAAACGCTGTTTTCTGACATTTCAGGGTCTAACTTCAAAAATCATGCAAAACACTTCTAACACCTTCAGATATGTTTCTCTGTGTTGCAAAATAGGTTTTATTCATGCACAGAGTGTAAATTTAAAGTGGGACAGAGATTCAGCTTGCATTGCCTGAAGCAACTTTGTTCTGCGCTGAAAAGCTGTTTTCTGACATTTCAGGGTCTAACTTCAAAAATCATGCAAAACACTTCTAACACCTTCAGATATGTTTCTCTGTGTTGCAAAATAGCTTTTATTCATGCACAGAGTGTAAATTTAAAGTGGGACAGAGATTCAGCTTGCATTGCCTGAACCAACTTTTTTCTGCGCTGAAACGCTGTTTTCTGACATTTCAGGGTCTAACTTCAAAAATCTTGCAAAACACTTCTAACACCTTCAGATATGTTTCTCTGTGTTGCAAAATAGGTTTTATTCATGCACTGACTGCAAATTTAAAGTGGGACAGAGATTCAGCTTGCATTGCCTGAACCAACTTTGTTCTGCGCTGAAAAGCTGTTTTCTGACATTTCAGGGTCTAACTTCAAAAATCATGCAAAACACTTCTAACACCTTCAGATATGTTTCTCTGTGTTGCAAAATAGGTTTTATTCATGCACTGACTGCAAATTTAAAGTGGGACAGAGATTCAGCTTGCATTGCCTGAACCAACTTTGTTCTGCGCTGAAAAGCTGTTTTCTGACATTTCAGGGTCTAACTTCAAAAATCATGCAAAACACTTCTAACACCTTCAGATATGTTTCTCTGTGTTGCAAAATAGGTTTTATTCATGCACAGACTGCAAATTTAAAGTGGGACAGAGATTCAGCTTGCATTGCCTGAACCAACTTTGTTCTGCGCTGAAAAGCTGTTTTCTGACATTTCAGGGTCTAACTTCAAAAATCTTGCAAAACACTTCTAACACCTTCAGATATGTTTCTCTGTGTTGCAAAATAGGTTTTATTCATGCACTGACTGCAAATTTAAAGTGGGACAGAGATTCAGCTTGCATTGCCTGAACCAACTTTGTTCTGCGCTGAAAAGCTGTTTTCTGACATTTCAGGGTCTAACTTCAAAAATCATGCAAAACACTTCTAACACCTTCAGATATGTTTCTCTGTGTTGCAAAATAGCTTTTATTCATGCACAGGGTGTAAATTTAAAGTGGGACAGAGATTCAGCTTGCATTGCCTGAACCAACTTTGTTCTGCGCTGAAACGCTGTTTTCTGACATTTCAGGGTCTAACTTCAAAAATCATGCAAAACACTTCTAACACCTTCAGATATGTTTCTCTGTGTTGCAAAATAGGTTTTATTCATGCACAGACTGCAAATTTAAAGTGGGACAGAGATTCAGCTTGCATTGCCTGAACCAACTTTGTTCTGCGCTGAAAAGCTGTTTTCTGACATTTCAGGGTCTAACTTCAAAAATCATGCAAAACACTTCTTACACCTTCAGATATGTTTCTCTGTGTTGCAAAATAGCTTTTATTCATGCACAGAGTGTAAATTTAAAGTGGGACAGAGATTCAGCTTGCATTGCCTGAACCAACTTTGTTCTGCGCTGAAACGCTGTTTTCTGACATTTCAGGGTCTAACTTCAAAAATCTTGCAAAACACTTCTAACACCTTCAGATATGTTTCTCTGTGTTGCAAAATAGCTTTTATTCATGCACAGAGTGTAAATTTAAAGTGGGACAGAGATTCAGCTTGCATTGCCTGAACCAACTTTGTTCTGCGCTGAAAAGCTGTTTTCTGACATTTCAGGGTCTAACTTCAAAAATCATGCAAAACACTTCTAACACCTTCAGATATGTTTCTCTGTGTTGCAAAATAGCTTTTATTCATGCACAGAGTGTAAATTTAAAGTGGGACAGAGATTCAGCTTCCATTGCCTGAACCAACTTTGTTCTGCGCTGAAACGCTGTTTTCTGACATTTCAGGGTCTAACTTCAAAAATCATGCAAAACACTTCTAACACCTTCAGATATGTTTCTCTGTGTTGCAAAATAGGTTTTATTCATGCACAGAGTGTAAATTTAAAGTGGGACAGAGATTCAGCTTGCATTGCCTGAAGCAACTTTGTTCTGCGCTGAAAAGCTGTTTTCTGACATTTCAGGGTCTAACTTCAAAAATCATGCAAAACACTTCTAACACCTTCAGATATGTTTCTCTGTGTTGCAAAATAGGTTTTATTCATGCACAGACTGCAAAGTTAAAGTGGGACCGAGATTCAGCTTGCATTGCCTGAACCAACTTTGTTCTGCGCTGAAAAGCTGTTTTATGACATTTCAGGGTCTAACTTCAAAAATCATGCAAAACACTTCTAACACCTTCAGATATGTTTCTCTGTGTTGCAAAATAGGTTTTATTCATGCACAGACTGCAAAGTTAAAGTGGGACCGAGATTCAGCTTGCATTGCCTGAACCAACTTTGTTCTGCGCTGAAAAGCTGTTTTATGACATTTCAGGGTCTAACTTCAAAAATCATGCAAAACACTTCTAACACCTTCAGATATGTTTCTCTGTGTTGCAAAATAGCTTTTATTCATGCACAGAGTGTAAATTTAAAGTGGGACAGAGATTCAGCTTGCATTGCCTGAACCAACTTTGTTCTGCGCTGAAAAGCTGTTTTCTGACATTTCAGGGTCTAACTTCAAAAATCATGCAAAACACTTCTAACACCTTCAGATATGTTTCTCTGTGTTGCAAAATAGCTTTTATTCATGCACAGAGTGTAAATTTAAAGTGGGACAGAGATTCAGCTTGCATTGCCTGAACCAACTTTGTTCTGCGCTGAAACGCTGTTTTCTGACATTTCAGGGTCTAACTTCAAAAATCATGCAAAACACTTCTAACACCTTCAGATATGTTTCTCTGTGTTGCAAAATAGGTTTTATTCATGCACAGAGTGTAAATTTAAAGTGGGACAGAGATTCAGCTTGCATTGCCTGAACCAACTTTGTTCTGCGCTGAAACGCTGTTTTCTGACATTTCAGGGTCTAACTTCAAAAATCATGCAAAACACTTCTAACACCTTCAGATATGTTTCTCTGTGTTGCAAAATAGGTTTTATTCATGCACAGACTGCAAATTTAAAGTGGGACAGAGATTCAGCTTGCATTGCCTGAACCAACTTTGTTCTGCGCTGAAAAGCTGTTTTCTGACATTTCAGGGTCTAACTTCAAAAATCATGCAAAACACTTCTTACACCTTCAGATATGTTTCTCTGTGTTGCAAAATAGGTTTTATTCATGCACTGACTGCAAATTTAAAGTGGGACAGAGATTCAGCTTGCATTGCCTGAACCAACTTTGTTCTGCGCTGAAAAGCTGTTTTCTGACATTTCAGGGTCTAACTTCAAAAATCATGCAAAACACTTCTAACACCTTCAGATATGTTTCTCTGTGTTGCAAAATAGCTTTTATTCATGCACAGGGTGTAAATTTAAAGTGGGACAGAGATTCAGCTTCCATTGCCTGAACCAACTTTGTTCTGCGCTAAAACGCTGTTTTCTGACATTTCAGGGTCTAACTTCAAAAATCATGCAAAACACTTCTAACACCTTCAGATATGTTTCTCTGTGTTGCAAAATAGGTTTTATTCATGCACAGACTGCAAAGTTAAAGTGGGACCGAGATTCAGCTTGCATTGCCTGAACCAACTTTGTTCTGCGCTGAAAAGCTGTTTTCTGACATTTCAGGGTCTAACTTCAAAAATCATGCAAAACACTTCTAACACCTTCAGATATGTTTCTCTGTGTTGCAAAATAGCTTTTATTCATGCACAGAGTGTAAATTTAAAGTGGGACAGAGATTCAGCTTGCATTGCCTGAACCAACTTTGTTCTGCGCTGAAAAGCTGTTTTCTGACATTTCAGGGTCTAACTTCAAAAATCATGCAAAACACTTCTTACACCTTCAGATATGTTTCTCTGTGTTGCAAAATAGCTTTTATTCATGCACAGACTGCAAAGTTAAAGTGGGACCGAGATTCAGCTTGCATTGCCTGAACCAACTTTGTTCTGCGCTGAAACGCTGTTTTCTGACATTTCAGGGTCTAACTTCAAAAATCATGCAAAACACTTCTAACACCTTCAGATATGTTTCTCTGTGTTGCAAAATAGCTTTTATTCATGCACAGAGTGTAAATTTAAAGTGGGACAGAGATTCAGCTTGCATTGCCTGAACCAACTTTGTTCTGCGCTGAAACGCTGTTTTCTGACATTTCAGGGTCTAACTTCAAAAATCATGCAAAACACTTCTAACACCTTCAGATATGTTTCTCTGTGTTGCAAAATAGGTTTTATTCATGCACAGAGTGTAAATTTAAAGTGGGACAGAGATTCAGCTTGCATTGCCTGAACCAACTTTGTTCTGCGCTGAAAAGCTGTTTTCTGACATGTCAGGGTCTAACTTCAAAAATCATGCAAAACACTTCTAACACCTTCAGATATGTTTCTCTGTGTTGCAAAATAGGTTTTATTCATGCACAGACTGCAAAGTTAAAGTGGGACCGAGATTCAGCTTGCATTGCCTGAACCAACTTTGTTCTGCGCTGAAACGCTGTTTTATGACATTTCAGGGTCTAACTTCAAAAATCATGCAAAACACTTCTAACACCTTCAGATATGTTTCTCTGTGTTGCAAAATAGGTTTTATTCATGCACAGACTGCAAATTTAAAGTGGGACAGAGATTCAGCTTGCATTGCCTGAACCAACTTTGTTCTGCGCTGAAAAGCTGTTTTCTGACATTTCAGGGTCTAACTTCAAAAATCATGCAAAACACTTCTTACACCTTCAGATATGTTTCTCTGTGTTGCAAAATAGCTTTTATTCATGCACAGAGTGTAAATTTAAAGTGGGACAGAGATTCAGCTTGCATTGCCTGAACCAACTTTGTTCTGCGCTGAAACGCTGTTTTCTGACATTTCAGGGTCTAACTTCAAAAATCTTGCAAAACACTTCTAACACCTTCAGATATGTTTCTCTGTGTTGCAAAATAGGTTTTATTCATGCACTGACTGCAAATTTAAAGTGGGACAGAGATTCAGCTTGCATTGCCTGAACCAACTTTGTTCTGCGCTGAAAAGCTGTTTTCTGACATTTCAGGGTCTAACTTCAAAAATCATGCAAAACACTTCTAACACCTTCAGATATGTTTCTCTGTGTTGCAAAATAGGTTTTATTCATGCACAGACTGCAAAGTTAAAGTGGGACCGAGATTCAGCTTGCATTGCCTGAACCAACTTTGTTCTGCGCTGAAATGCTGTTTTCTGACATTTCAGGGTCTAACTTCAAAAATCATGCAAAACACTTCTAACACCTTCAGATATGTTTCTCTGTGTTGCAAAATAGGTTTTATTCATGCACAGACTGCAAATTTAAAGTGGGACAGAGATTCAGCTTGCATTGCCTGAACCAACTTTGTTCTGCGCTGAAAAGCTGTTTTCTGACATTTCAGGGTCTAACTTCAAAAATCATGCAAAACACTTCTTACACCTTCAGATATGTTTCTCTGTGTTGCAAAATAGCTTTTATTCATGCACAGAGTGTAAATTTAAAGTGGGACAGAGATTCAGCTTGCATTGCCTGAACCAACTTTGTTCTGCGCTGAAACGCTGTTTTCTGACATTTTAGGGTCTAACTTCAAAAATCTTGCAAAACACTTCTAACACCTTCAGATATGTTTC
Organism: Garra rufa; assembly: GCF_049309525.1. Classification (NCBI taxonomy): domain Eukaryota; kingdom Metazoa; phylum Chordata; class Actinopteri; order Cypriniformes; family Cyprinidae; genus Garra; species Garra rufa. Next base: position 36,384 of record NW_027394291.1, read on the forward strand.
TCTGTGTTGCAAAATAGGTTTTATTCATGCACTGACTGCAAATTTAAAGTGGGACAGAGATTCAGCTTGCATTGCCTGAACCAACTTTGTTCTGCGCTGAAACGCTGTTTTCTGACATTTCAGGGTCTAACTTCAAAAATCATGCAAAACACTTCTAACACCTTCAGATATGTTTCTCTGTGTTGCAAAATAGCTTTTATTCATGCACAGAGTGTAAATTTAAAGTGGGACAGAGATTCAGCTTGCATTGCCTGAACCAACTTTGTTCTGCGCTGAAACGCTGTTTTCTGACATTTCAGGGTCTAACTTCAAAAATCATGCAAAACACTTCTAACACCTTCAGATATGTTTCTCTGTGTTGCAAAATAGGTTTTATTCATGCACAGAGTGTAAATTTAAAGTGGGACAGAGATTCAGCTTGCATTGCCTGAAGCAACTTTGTTCTGCGCTGAAAAGCTGTTTTCTGACATTTCAGGGTCTAACTTCAAAAATCATGCAAAACACTTCTAACACCTTCAGATATGTTTCTCTGTGTTGCAAAATAGGTTTTATTCATGCACAGACTGCAAAGTTAAAGTGGGACCGAGATTCAGCTTGCATTGCCTGAACCAACTTTGTTCTGCGCTGAAAAGCTGTTTTATGACATTTCAGGGTCTAACTTCAAAAATCATGCAAAACACTTCTAACACCTTCAGATATGTTTCTCTGTGTTGCAAAATAGCTTTTATTCATGCACAGAGTGTAAATTTAAAGTGGGACAGAGATTCAGCTTGCATTGCCTGAACCAACTTTGTTTTGCGCTGAAACGCTGTTTTCTGACATTTCAGGGTCTAACTTCAAAAATCATGCAAAACACTTCTAACACCTTCAGATATGTTTCTCTGTGTTGCAAAATAGGTTTTATTCATGCACAGACTGCAAATTTAAAGTGGGACAGAGATTCAGCTTGCATTGCGTGAACCAACTTTGTTCTGCGCTGAAACGCTGTTTTCTGACATTTCAGGGTCTAACTTCAAAAATCATGCAAAACACTTCTAACACCTTCAGATATGTTTCTCTGTGTTGCAAAATAGCTTTTATTCATGCACAGAGTGTAAATTTAAAGTGGGACAGAGATTCAGCTTGCATTGCCTGAACCAACTTTGTTCTGCGCTGAAACGCTGTTTTCTGACATTTCAGGGTCTAACTTCAAAAATCATGCAAAACACTTCTAACACCTTCAGATATGTTTCTCTGTGTTGCAAAATAGGTTTTATTCATGCACAGACTGCAAAGTTAAAGTGGGACAGAGATTCAGCTTGCATTGCCTGAACCAACTTTGTTCTGCGCTGAAAAGCTGTTTTCTGACATTTCAGGGTCTAACTTCAAAAATCATGCAAAACACTTCTAACACCTTCAGATATGTTTCTCTGTGTTGCAAAATAGGTTTTATTCATTCACAGACTGCAAAGTTAAAGTGGGACCGAGATTCAGCTTGCATTGCCTGAACCAACTTTGTTCTGCGCTGAAAAGCTGTTTTCTGACATTTCAGGGTCTAACTTCAAAAATCATGCAAAACACTTCTAACACCTTCAGATATGTTTCTCTGTGTTGCAAAATAGGTTTTATTCATTCACAGACTGCAAAGTTAAAGTGGGACCGAGATTCAGCTTGCATTGCCTGAACCAACTTTGTTCTGCGCTGAAAAGCTGTTTTCTGACATTTCAGGGTCTAACTTCAAAAATCATGCAAAACACTTCTAACACCTTCAGATATGTTTCTCTGTGTTGCAAAATAGCTTTTATTCATGCACAGAGTGTAAATTTAAAGTGGGACAGAGATTCAGCTTGCATTGCCTGAACCAACTTTGTTCTGCGCTGAAACGCTGTTTTCTGACATTTCAGGGTCTAACTTCAAAAATCATGCAAAACACTTCTAACACCTTCAGATATGTTTCTCTGTGTTGCAAAATAGGTTTTATTCATGCACAGACTGCAAATTTAAAGTGGGACAGAGATTCAGCTTGCATTGCCTGAACCAACTTTGTTCTGCGCTGAAAAGCTGTTTTCTGACATTTCAGGGTCTAACTTCAAAAATCATGCAAAACACTTCTAACACCTTCAGATATGTTTCTCTGTGTTGCAAAATAGGTTTTATTCATTCACAGACTGCAAAGTTAAAGTGGGACCGAGATTCAGCTTGCATTGCCTGAACCAACTTTGTTCTGCGCTGAAAAGCTGTTTTCTGACATTTCAGGGTCTAACTTCAAAAATCATGCAAAACACTTCTAACACCTTCAGATATGTTTCTCTGTGTTGCAAAATAGCTTTTATTCATGCACAGAGTGTAAATTTAAAGTGGGACAGAGATTCAGCTTGCATTGCCTGAACCAACTTTGTTATGCGCTGAAACGCTGTTTTCTGACATTTCAGGGTCTAACTTCAAAAATCATGCAAAACACTTCTAACACCTTCAGATATGTTTCTCTGTGTTGCAAAATAGGTTTTATTCATGCACAGACTGCAAATTTAAAGTGGGACAGAGATTCAGCTTGCATTGCCTGAACCAACTTTGTTCTGCGCTGAAAAGCTGTTTTCTGACATTTCAGGGTCTAACTTCAAAAATCATGCAAAACACTTCTTACACCTTCAGATATGTTTCTCTGTGTTGCAAAATAGCTTTTATTCATGCACAGAGTGTAAATTTAAAGTGGGACAGAGATTCAGCTTGCATTGCCTGAACCAACTTTGTTCTGCGCTGAAACGCTGTTTTCTGACATTTCAGGGTCTAACTTCAAAAATCATGCAAAACACTTCTAACACCTTCAGATATGTTTCTCTGTGTTGCAAAATAGGTTTTATTCATGCACAGACTGCAAATTTAAAGTGGGACAGAGATTCAGCTTGCATTGCCTGAACCAACTTTGTTCTGCGCTGAAAAGCTGTTTTCTGACATTTCAGGGTCTAACTTCAAAAATCATGCAAAACACTTCTAACACCTTCAGATATGTTTCTCTGTGTTGCAAAATAGCTTTTATTCATGCACAGAGTGTAAATTTAAAGTGGGACAGAGATTCAGCTTGCATTGCCTGAACCAACTTTGTTCTGCGCTGAAACGCTGTTTTCTGACATTTCAGGGTCTAACTTCAAAAATCATGCAAAACACTTCTAACACCTTCAGATATGTTTCTCTGTGTTGCAAAATAGGTTTTATTCATGCACAGACTGCAAAGTTAAAGTGGGACAGAGATTCAGCTTGCATTGCCTGAACCAACTTTGTTCTGCGCTGAAAAGCTGTTTTCTGACATTTCAGGGTCTAACTTCAAAAATCATGCAAAACACTTCTAACACCTTCAGATATGTTTCTCTGTGTTGCAAAATAGCTTTTATTCATGCACAGAGTGTAAATTTAAAGTGGGACAGAGATTCAGCTTGCATTGCCTGAACCAACTTTGTTCTGCGCTGAAACGCTGTTTTCTGACATTTCAGGGTCTAACTTCAAAAATCATGCAAAACACTTCTAACACCTTCAGATATGTTTCTCTGTGTTGCAAAATAGGTTTTATTCATGCACAGACTGCAAAGTTAAAGTGGGACCGAGATTCAGCTTGCATTGCCTGAACCAACTTTGTTCTGCGCTGAAAAGCTGTTTTCTGACATTTCAGGGTCTAACTTCAAAAATCATGCAAAACACTTCTAACACCTTCAGATATGTTTCTCTGTGTTGCAAAATAGCTTTTATTCATGCACAGGGTGTAAATTTAAAGTGGGACAGAGATTCAGCTTGCATTGCCTGAACCAACTTTGTTCTGCGCTGAAACGCTGTTTTCTGACATTTCAGGGTCTAACTTCAAAAATCATGCAAAACACTTCTAACACCTTCAGATATGTTTCTCTGTGTTGCAAAATAGGTTTTATTCATGCACAGACTGCAAATTTAAAGTGGGACAGAGATTCAGCTTGCATTGCCTGAACCAACTTTGTTCTGCGCTGAAAAGCTGTTTTCTGACATTTCAGGGTCTAACTTCAAAAATCATGCAAAACACTTCTTACACCTTCAGATATGTTTCTCTGTGTTGCAAAATAGCTTTTATTCATGCACAGAGTGTAAATTTAAAGTGGGACAGAGATTCAGCTTGCATTGCCTGAACCAACTTTGTTCTGCGCTGAAACGATGTTTTCTGACATTTCAGGGTCTAACTTCAAAAATCATGCAAAACACTTCTAACACCTTCAGATATGTTTCTCTGTGTTGCAAAATAGCTTTTATTCATGCACAGAGTGTAAATTTAAAGTGGGACAGAGATTCAGCTTCCATTGCCTGAACCAACTTTGTTCTGCGCTAAAACGCTGTTTTCTGACATTTCAGGGTCTAACTTCAAAAATCATGCAAAACACTTCTAACACCTTCAGATATGTTTCTCTGTGTTGCAAAATAGGTTTTATTCATGCACAGACTGCAAAGTTAAAGTGGGACCGAGATTCAGCTTGCATTGCCTGAACCAACTTTGTTCTGCGCTGAAAAGCTGTTTTCTGACATTTCAGGGTCTAACTTCAAAAATCATGCAAAACACTTCTAACACCTTCAGATATGTTTCTCTGTGTTGCAAAATAGCTTTTATTCATGCACAGAGTGTAAATTTAAAGTGGGACAGAGATTCAGCTTGCATTGCCTGAACCAACTTTGTTCTGCGCTGAAAAGCTGTTTTCTGACATTTCAGGGTCTAACTTCAAAAATCATGCAAAACACTTCTTACACCTTCAGATATGTTTCTCTGTGTTGCAAAATAGCTTTTATTCATGCACAGACTGCAAAGTTAAAGTGGGACCGAGATTCAGCTTGCATTGCCTGAACCAACTTTGTTCTGCGCTGAAACGCTGTTTTCTGACATTTCAGGGTCTAACTTCAAAAATCATGCAAAACACTTCTAACACCTTCAGATATGTTTCTCTGTGTTGCAAAATAGCTTTTATTCATGCACAGAGTGTAAATTTAAAGTGGGACAGAGATTCAGCTTGCATTGCCTGAACCAACTTTGTTCTGCGCTGAAACGCTGTTTTCTGACATTTCAGGGTCTAACTTCAAAAATCATGCAAAACACTTCTAACACCTTCAGATATGTTTCTCTGTGTTGCAAAATAGGTTTTATTCATGCACAGAGTGTAAATTTAAAGTGGGACAGAGATTCAGCTTGCATTGCCTGAACCAACTTTGTTCTGCGCTGAAAAGCTGTTTTCTGACATTTCAGGGTCTAACTTCAAAAATCATGCAAAACACTTCTAACACCTTCAGATATGTTTCTCTGTGTTGCAAAATAGGTTTTATTCATGCACAGACTGCAAAGTTAAAGTGGGACCGAGATTCAGCTTGCATTGCCTGAACCAACTTTGTTCTGCGCTGAAAAGCTGTTTTATGACATTTCAGGGTCTAACTTCAAAAATCATGCAAAACACTTCTAACACCTTCAGATAAGTTTCTCTGTGTTGCAAAATAGCTTTTATTCATGCACAGAGTGTAAATTTAAAGTGGGACAGAGATTCAGCTTGCATTGCCTGAACCAACTTTGTTCTGCGCTGAAACGCTGTTTTCTGACATTTCAGGGTCTAACTTCAAAAATCATGCAAAACACTTCTAACACCTTCAGATATGTTTCTCTGTGTTGCAAAATAGGTTTTATTCATTCACAGACTGCAAAGTTAAAGTGGGACCGAGATTCAGCTTGCATTGCCTGAACCAACTTTGTTCTGCGCTGAAAAGCTGTTTTCTGACATTTCAGGGTCTAACTTCAAAAATCATGCAAAACACTTCTAACACCTTCAGATATGTTTCTCTGTGTTGCAAAATAGCTTTTATTCATGCACAGGGTGTAAATTTAAAGTGGGACAGAGATTCAGCTTGCATTGCCTGAACCAACTTTGTTCTGCGCTGAAACGCTGTTTTCTGACATTTCAGGGTCTAACTTCAAAAATCATGCAAAACACTTCTAACACCTTCAGATATGTTTCTCTGTGTTGCAAAATAGGTTTTATTCATGCACAGACTGCAAATTTAAAGTGGGACAGAGATTCAGCTTGCATTGCCTGAACCAACTTTGTTCTGCGCTGAAAAGCTGTTTTCTGACATTTCAGGGTCTAACTTCAAAAATCATGCAAAACACTTCTTACACCTTCAGATATGTTTCTCTGTGTTGCAAAATAGCTTTTATTCATGCACAGAGTGTAAATTTAAAGTGGGACAGAGATTCAGCTTGCATTGCCTGAACCAACTTTGTTCTGCGCTGAAACGCTGTTTTCTGACATTTCAGGGTCTAACTTCAAAAATCTTGCAAAACACTTCTAACACCTTCAGATATGTTTCTCTGTGTTGCAAAATAGCTTTTATTCATGCACAGAGTGTAAATTTAAAGTGGGACAGAGATTCAGCTTGCATTGCCTGAACCAACTTTGTTCTGCGCTGAAACGCTGTTTTCTGACATTTCAGGGTCTAACTTCAAAAATCATGCAAAACACTTCTAACACCTTCAGATATGTTTCTCTGTGTTGCAAAATAGGTTTTATTCATGCACAGACTGCAAAGTTAAAGTGGGACCGAGATTCAGCTTGCATTGCCTGAACCAACTTTGTTCTGCGCTGAAAAGCTGTTTTCTGACATTTCAGGGTCTAACTTCAAAAATCATGCAAAACACTTCTAACACCTTCAGATATGTTTCTCTGTGTTGCAAAATAGCTTTTATTCATGCACAGGGTGTAAATTTAAAGTGGGACAGAGATTCAGCTTGCATTGCCTGAACCAACTTTGTTCTGCTCTGAAACGCTGTTTTCTGACATTTCAGGGTCTAACTTCAAAAATCATGCAAAACACTTCTAACACCTTCAGATATGTTTCTCTGTGTTGCAAAATAGGTTTTATTCATGCACAGACTGCAAATTTAAAGTGGGACAGAGATTCAGCTTGCATTGCCTGAACCAACTTTGTTCTGCGCTGAAAAGCTGTTTTCTGACTTTTCAGGGTCTAACTTCAAAAATCATGCAAAACACTTCTAACACCTTCAGATATGTTTCTCTGTGTTGCAAAATAGGTTTTATTCATGCACAGACTGCAAAGTTAAAGTGGGACAGAGATTCAGCTTGCATTGCCTGAACCAACTTTGTTCTGCGCTGAAAAGCTGTTTTCTGACATTTCAGGGTCTAACTTCAAAAATCATGCAAAACACTTCTAACACCTTCAGATACGTTTCTCTGTGTTGCAAAATAGCTTTTATTCATGCACAGACTGCAAATTTAAAGTGGGACAGAGATTCAGCTTGCATTGCCTTAACCAACTTTGTTCTGCGCTGAAACGCTGTTTTCTGACATTTCAGGGTCTAACTTCAAAAATCATGCAAAACACTTCTAACACCTTCAGATATGTTTCTCTGTGTTGCAAAATAGGTTTTATTCATTCACAGACTGCAAAGTTAAAGTGGGACCGAGATTCAGCTTGCATTGCCTGAACCAACTTTGTTCTGCGCTGAAAAGCTGTTTTCTGACATTTCAGGGTCTAACTTCAAAAATCATGCAAAACACTTCTTACACCTTCAGATATGTTTCTCTGTGTTGCAAAATAGCTTTTATTCATGCACAGAGTGTAAATTTAAAGTGGGACAGAGATTCAGCTTGCATTGCCTGAACCAACTTTGTTCTGCGCTGAAACGCTGTTTTCTGACATTTCAGGGTCTAACTTCAAAAATCTTGCAAAACACTTCTAACACCTTCAGATATGTTTCTCTGTGTTGCAAAATAGCTTTTATTCATGCACAGAGTGTAAATTTAAAGTGGGACAGAGATTCAGCTTGCATTGCCTGAACCAACTTTGTTCTGCGCTGAAACGCTGTTTTCTGACATTTCAGGGTCTAACTTCAAAAATCATGCAAAACACTTCTAACACCTTCAGATATGTTTCTCTGTGTTGCAAAATAGCTTTTATTCATGCACAGGGTGTAAATTTAAAGTGGGACAGAGATTCAGCTTGCATTGCCTGAACCAACTTTGTTCTGCTCTGAAACGCTGTTTTCTGACATTTCAGGGTCTAACTTCAAAAATCTTGCAAAACACTTCTAACACCTTCAGATATGTTTCTCTGTGTTGCAAAATAGCTTTTATTCATGCACAGAGTGTAAATTTAAAGTGGGACAGAGATTCAGCTTGCATTGCCTGAACCAACTTTGTTCTGCGCTGAAACGCTGTTTTCTGACATTTCAGGGTCTAACTTCAAAAATCATGCAAAACACTTCTAACACCTTCAGATATGTTTCTCTGTGTTGCAAAATAGGTTTTATTCATGCACAGACTGCAAAGTTAAAGTGGGACCGAGATTCAGCTTGCATTGCCTGAACCAACTTTGTTCTGCGCTGAAAAGCTGTTTTCTGACATTTCAGGGTCTAACTTCAAAAATCATGCAAAACACTTCTAACACCTTCAGATATGTTTCTCTGTGTTGCAAAATAGCTTTTATTCATGCACAGGGTGTAAATTTAAAGTGGGACAGAGATTCAGCTTGCATTGCCTGAACCAACTTTGTTCTGCTCTGAAACGCTGTTTTCTGACATTTCAGGGTCTAACTTCAAAAATCATGCAAAACACTTCTAACACCTTCAGATATGTTTCTCTGTGTTGCAAAATAGGTTTTATTCATGCACAGACTGCAAATTTAAAGTGGGACAGAGATTCAGCTTGCATTGCCTGAACCAACTTTGTTCTGCGCTGAAAAGCTGTTTTCTGACTTTTCAGGGTCTAACTTCAAAAATCATGCAAAACACTTCTAACACCTTCAGATATGTTTCTCTGTGTTGCAAAATAGGTTTTATTCATGCACAGACTGCAAAGTTAAAGTGGGACAGAGATTCAGCTTGCATTGCCTGAACCAACTTTGTTCTGCGCTGAAAAGCTGTTTTCTGACATTTCAGGGTCTAACTTCAAAAATCATGCAAAACACTTCTAACACCTTCAGATACGTTTCTCTGTGTTGCAAAATAGCTTTTATTCATGCACAGACTGCAAATTTAAAGTGGGACAGAGATTCAGCTTGCATTGCCTTAACCAACTTTGTTCTGCGCTGAAACGCTGTTTTCTGACATTTCAGGGTCTAACTTCAAAAATCATGCAAAACACTTCTAACACCTTCAGATATGTTTCTCTGTGTTGCAAAATAGGTTTTATTCATTCACAGACTGCAAAGTTAAAGTGGGACCGAGATTCAGCTTGCATTGCCTGAACCAACTTTGTTCTGCGCTGAAAAGCTGTTTTCTGACATTTCAGGGTCTAACTTCAAAAATCATGCAAAACACTTCTTACACCTTCAGATATGTTTCTCTGTGTTGCAAAATAGCTTTTATTCATGCACAGAGTGTAAATTTAAAGTGGGACAGAGATTCAGCTTGCATTGCCTGAACCAACTTTGTTCTGCGCTGAAACGCTGTTTTCTGACATTTCAGGGTCTAACTTCAAAAATCATGCAAAACACTTCTAACACCTTCAGATATGTTTCTCTGTGTTGCAAAATAGGTTTTATTCATGCACAGACTGCAAATTTAAAGTGGGACAGAGATTCAGCTTGCATTGCCTGAACCAACTTTGTTCTGCGCTGAAAAGCTGTTTTCTGACATTTCAGGGTCTAACTTCAAAAATCATGCAAAACACTTCTAACACCTTCAGATATGTTTCTCTGTGTTGCAAAATAGCTTTTATTCATGCACAGAGTGTAAATTTAAAGTGGGACAGAGATTCAGCTTGCATTGCCTTAACCAACTTTGTTCTGCGCTGAAACGCTGTTTTCTGACATTTCAGGGTCTAACTTCAAAAATCATGCAAAACACTTCTAACACCTTGAGATATGTTTCTCTGTGTTGCAAAATAGGTTTTATTCATTCACAGACTGCAAAGTTAAAGTGGGACCGAGATTCAGCTTGCATTGCCTGAACCAACTTTGTTCTGCGCTGAAAAGCTGTTTTCTGACATTTCAGGGTCTAACTTCAAAAATCATGCAAAACACTTCTTACACCTTCAGATATGTTTCTCTGTGTTGCAAAATAGCTTTTATTCATGCACAGAGTGTAAATTTAAAGTGGGACAGAGATTCAGCTTGCATTGCCTGAACCAACTTTGTTCTGCGCTGAAACGCTGTTTTCTGACATTTCAGGGTCTAACTTCAAAAATCATGCAAAACACTTCTAACACCTTCAGATATGTTTCTCTGTGTTGCAAAATAGGTTTTATTCATGCACAGACTGCAAATTTAAAGTGGGACAGAGATTCAGCTTGCATTGCCTGAACCAACTTTGTTCTGCGCTGAAACGCTGTTTTCTGACATTTCAGGGTCTAACTTCAAAAATCATGCAAAACACTTCTAACACCTTCAGATATGTTTCTCTGTGTTGCAAAATAGGTTTTATTCATGCACAGACTGCAAATTTAAAGTGGGACAGAGATTCAGCTTGCATTGCCTGAACCAACTTTGTTCTGCGCTGAAACGCTGTTTTCTGACATTTCAGGGTCTAACTTCAAAAATCATGCAAAACACTTCTAACACCTTCAGATATGTTTCTCTGTGTTGCAAAATAGGTTTTATTCATGCACAGACTGCAAATTTAAAGTGGGACAGAGATTCAGCTTGCATTGCCTGAACCAACTTTGTTCTGCGCTGAAAAGCTGTTTTCTGACATTTCAGGGTCTAATTTCAAAAATCATGCAAAACACTTCTAACACCTTCAGATATGTTTCTCTGTGTTGCAAAATAGCTTTTATTCATGCACAGAGTGTAAATTTAAAGTGGGACAGAGATTCAGCTTGCATTGCCTGAACCAACTTTGTTCTGCGCTGAAACGCTGTTTTCTGACATTTCAGGGTCTAACTTCAAAAATCATGCAAAACACTTCTAACACCTTCAGATATGTTTCTCTGTGTTGCAAAATAGGTTTTATTCATGCACAGAGTGTAAATTTAAAGTGGGACAGAGATTCAGCTTGCATTGCCTGAACCAACTTTGTTCTGCGCTGAAAAGCTGTTTTCTGACATTTCAGGGTCTAACTTCAAAAATCATGCAAAACACTTCTAACACCTTCAGATATGTTTCTCTGTGTTGCAAAATAGGTTTTATTCATGCACAGACTGCAAAGTTAAAGTGGGACCGAGATTCAGCTTGCATTGCCTGAACCAACTTTGTTCTGCGCTGAAACGCTGTTTTATGACATTTCAGGGTCTAACTTCAAAAATCATGCAAAACACTTCTAACACCTTCAGATATGTTTCTCTGTGTTGCAAAATAGGTTTTATTCATGCACAGACTGCAAATTTAAAGTGGGACAGAGATTCAGCTTGCATTGCCTGAACCAACTTTGTTCTGCGCTGAAAAGCTGTTTTCTGACATTTCAGGGTCTAACTTCAAAAATCATGCAAAACACTTCTTACACCTTCAGATATGTTTCTCTGTGTTGCAAAATAGCTTTTATTCATGCACAGAGTGTAAATTTAAAGTGGGACAGAGATTCAGCTTGCATTGCCTGAACCAACTTTGTTCTGCGCTGAAACGCTGTTTTCTGACATTTCAGGGTCTAACTTCAAAAATCTTGCAAAACACTTCTAACACCTTCAGATATGTTTCTCTGTGTTGCAAAATAGGTTTTATTCATGCACTGACTGCAAATTTAAAGTGGGACAGAGATTCAGCTTGCATTGCCTGAACCAACTTTGTTCTGCGCTGAAAAGCTGTTTTCTGACATTTCAGGGTCTAACTTCAAAAATCATGCAAAACACTTCTAACACCTTCAGATATGTTTCTCTGTGTTGCAAAATAGGTTTTATTCATGCACAGACTGCAAAGTTAAAGTGGGACCGAGATTCAGCTTGCATTGCCTGAACCAACTTTGTTCTGCGCTGAAATGCTGTTTTCTGACATTTCAGGGTCTAACTTCAAAAATCATGCAAAACACTTCTAACACCTTCAGATATGTTTCTCTGTGTTGCAAAATAGGTTTTATTCATGCACAGACTGCAAATTTAAAGTGGGACAGAGATTCAGCTTGCATTGCCTGAACCAACTTTGTTCTGCGCTGAAAAGCTGTTTTCTGACATTTCAGGGTCTAACTTCAAAAATCATGCAAAACACTTCTTACACCTTCAGATATGTTTCTCTGTGTTGCAAAATAGCTTTTATTCATGCACAGAGTGTAAATTTAAAGTGGGACAGAGATTCAGCTTGCATTGCCTGAACCAACTTTGTTCTGCGCTGAAACGCTGTTTTCTGACATTTTAGGGTCTAACTTCAAAAATCTTGCAAAACACTTCTAACACCTTCAGATATGTTTCTCTGTGTTGCAAAATAGGTTTTATTCATGCACTGACTGCAAATTTAAAGTGGGACAGAGATTCAGCTTGCATTGCCTGAACCAACTTTGTTCTGCGCTGAAACGCTGTTTTCTGACATTTCAGGGTCTAACTTCAAAAATCATGCAAAACACTTCTAACACCTTCAGATATGTTTCTCTGTGTTGCAAAATAGCTTTTATTCATGCACAGAGTGTAAATTTAAAGTGGGACAGAGATTCAGCTTGCATTGCCTGAACCAACTTTGTTCTGCGCTGAAACGCTGTTTTCTGACATTTCAGGGTCTAACTTCAAAAATCATGCAAAACACTTCTAACACCTTCAGATATGTTTCTCTGTGTTGCAAAATAGGTTTTATTCATGCACAGAGTGTAAATTTAAAGTGGGACAGAGATTCAGCTTGCATTGCCTGAAGCAACTTTGTTCTGCGCTGAAAAGCTGTTTTCTGACATTTCAGGGTCTAACTTCAAAAATCATGCAAAACACTTCTAACACCTTCAGATATGTTTCTCTGTGTTGCAAAATAGGTTTTATTCATGCACAGACTGCAAAGTTAAAGTGGGACCGAGATTCAGCTTGCATTGCCTGAACCAACTTTGTTCTGCGCTGAAAAGCTGTTTTCTGACATTTCAGGGTCTAACTTCAAAAATCATGCAAAACACTTCTAACACCTTCAGATATGTTTCTCTGTGTTGCAAAATAGCTTTTATTCATGCACAGGGTGTAAATTTAAAGTGGGACAGAGATTCAGCTTGCATTGCCTGAACCAACTTTGTTCTGCTCTGAAACGCTGTTTTCTGACATTTCAGGGTCTAACTTCAAAAATCATGCAAAACACTTCTAACACCTTCAGATATGTTTCTCTGTGTTGCAAAATAGGTTTTATTCATGCACAGACTGCAAATTTAAAGTGGGACAGAGATTCAGCTTGCATTGCCTGAACCAACTTTGTTCTGCGCTGAAAAGCTGTTTTCTGACTTTTCAGGGTCTAACTTCAAAAATCATGCAAAACACTTCTAACACCTTCAGATATGTTTCTCTGTGTTGCAAAATAGGTTTTATTCATGCACAGACTGCAAAGTTAAAGTGGGACAGAGATTCAGCTTGCATTGCCTGAACCAACTTTGTTCTGCGCTGAAAAGCTGTTTTCTGACATTTCAGGGTCTAACTTCAAAAATCATGCAAAACACTTCTAACACCTTCAGATACGTTTCTCTGTGTTGCAAAATAGCTTTTATTCATGCACAGACTGCAAATTTAAAGTGGGACAGAGATTCAGCTTGCATTGCCTTAACCAACTTTGTTCTGCGCTGAAACGCTGTTTTCTGACATTTCAGGGTCTAACTTCAAAAATCATGCAAAACACTTCTAACACCTTCAGATATGTTTCTCTGTGTTGCAAAATAGGTTTTATTCATTCACAGACTGCAAAGTTAAAGTGGGACCGAGATTCAGCTTGCATTGCCTGAACCAACTTTGTTCTGCGCTGAAAAGCTGTTTTCTGACATTTCAGGGTCTAACTTCAAAAATCATGCAAAACACTTCTTACACCTTCAGATATGTTTCTCTGTGTTGCAAAATAGCTTTTATTCATGCACAGAGTGTAAATTTAAAGTGGGACAGAGATTCAGCTTGCATTGCCTGAACCAACTTTGTTCTGCGCTGAAACGCTGTTTTCTGACATTTCAGGGTCTAACTTCAAAAATCTTGCAAAACACTTCTAACACCTTCAGATATGTTTCTCTGTGTTGCAAAATAGCTTTTATTCATGCACAGAGTGTAAATTTAAAGTGGGACAGAGATTCAGCTTGCATTGCCTGAACCAACTTTGTTCTGCGCTGAAACGCTGTTTTCTGACATTTCAGGGTCTAACTTCAAAAATCATGCAAAACACTTCTAACACCTTCAGATATGTTTCTCTGTGTTGCAAAATAGCTTTTATTCATGCACAGGGTGTAAATTTAAAGTGGGACAGAGATTCAGCTTGCATTGCCTGAACCAACTTTGTTCTGCTCTGAAACGCTGTTTTCTGACATTTCAGGGTCTAACTTCAAAAATCTTGCAAAACACTTCTAACACCTTCAGATATGTTTCTCTGTGTTGCAAAATAGCTTTTATTCATGCACAGAGTGTAAATTTAAAGTGGGACAGAGATTCAGCTTGCATTGCCTGAACCAACTTTGTTCTGCGCTGAAACGCTGTTTTCTGACATTTCAGGGTCTAACTTCAAAAATCATGCAAAACACTTCTAACACCTTCAGATATGTTTCTCTGTGTTGCAAAATAGGTTTTATTCATGCACAGACTGCAAAGTTAAAGTGGGACCGAGATTCAGCTTGCATTGCCTGAACCAACTTTGTTCTGCGCTGAAAAGCTGTTTTCTGACATTTCAGGGTCTAACTTCAAAAATCATGCAAAACACTTCTAACACCTTCAGATATGTTTCTCTGTGTTGCAAAATAGCTTTTATTCATGCACAGGGTGTAAATTTAAAGTGGGACAGAGATTCAGCTTGCATTGCCTGAACCAACTTTGTTCTGCTCTGAAACGCTGTTTTCTGACATTTCAGGGTCTAACTTCAAAAATCATGCAAAACACTTCTAACACCTTCAGATATGTTTCTCTGTGTTGCAAAATAGGTTTTATTCATGCACAGACTGCAAATTTAAAGTGGGACAGAGATTCAGCTTGCATTGCCTGAACCAACTTTGTTCTGCGCTGAAAAGCTGTTTTCTGACTTTTCAGGGTCTAACTTCAAAAATCATGCAAAACACTTCTAACACCTTCAGATATGTTTCTCTGTGTTGCAAAATAGGTTTTATTCATGCACAGACTGCAAAGTTAAAGTGGGACAGAGATTCAGCTTGCATTGCCTGAACCAACTTTGTTCTGCGCTGAAAAGCTGTTTTCTGACATTTCAGGGTCTAACTTCAAAAATCATGCAAAACACTTCTAACACCTTCAGATACGTTTCTCTGTGTTGCAAAATAGCTTTTATTCATGCACAGACTGCAAATTTAAAGTGGGACAGAGATTCAGCTTGCATTGCCTTAACCAACTTTGTTCTGCGCTGAAACGCTGTTTTCTGACATTTCAGGGTCTAACTTCAAAAATCATGCAAAACACTTCTAACACCTTCAGATATGTTTCTCTGTGTTGCAAAATAGGTTTTATTCATTCACAGACTGCAAAGTTAAAGTGGGACCGAGATTCAGCTTGCATTGCCTGAACCAACTTTGTTCTGCGCTGAAAAGCTGTTTTCTGACATTTCAGGGTCTAACTTCAAAAATCATGCAAAACACTTCTTACACCTTCAGATATGTTTCTCTGTGTTGCAAAATAGCTTTTATTCATGCACAGAGTGTAAATTTAAAGTGGGACAGAGATTCAGCTTGCATTGCCTGAACCAACTTTGTTCTGCGCTGAAACGCTGTTTTCTGACATTTCAGGGTCTAACTTCAAAAATCATGCAAAACACTTCTAACACCTTCAGATATGTTTCTCTGTGTTGCAAAATAGGTTTTATTCATGCACAGACTGCAAATTTAAAGTGGGACAGAGATTCAGCTTGCATTGCCTGAACCAACTTTGTTCTGCGCTGAAAAGCTGTTTTCTGACATTTCAGGGTCTAACTTCAAAAATCATGCAAAACACTTCTAACACCTTCAGATATGTTTCTCTGTGTTGCAAAATAGCTTTTATTCATGCACAGAGTGTAAATTTAAAGTGGGACAGAGATTCAGCTTGCATTGCCTTAACCAACTTTGTTCTGCGCTGAAACGCTGTTTTCTGACATTTCAGGGTCTAACTTCAAAAATCATGCAAAACACTTCTAACACCTTGAGATATGTTTCTCTGTGTTGCAAAATAGGTTTTATTCATTCACAGACTGCAAAGTTAAAGTGGGACCGAGATTCAGCTTGCATTGCCTGAACCAACTTTGTTCTGCGCTGAAAAGCTGTTTTCTGACATTTCAGGGTCTAACTTCAAAAATCATGCAAAACACTTCTTACACCTTCAGATATGTTTCTCTGTGTTGCAAAATAGCTTTTATTCATGCACAGAGTGTAAATTTAAAGTGGGACAGAGATTCAGCTTGCATTGCCTGAACCAACTTTGTTCTGCGCTGAAACGCTGTTTTCTGACATTTCAGGGTCTAACTTCAAAAATCATGCAAAACACTTCTAACACCTTCAGATATGTTTCTCTGTGTTGCAAAATAGGTTTTATTCATGCACAGACTGCAAATTTAAAGTGGGACAGAGATTCAGCTTGCATTGCCTGAACCAACTTTGTTCTGCGCTGAAACGCTGTTTTCTGACATTTCAGGGTCTAACTTCAAAAATCATGCAAAACACTTCTAACACCTTCAGATATGTTTCTCTGTGTTGCAAAATAGGTTTTATTCATGCACAGACTGCAAATTTAAAGTGGGACAGAGATTCAGCTTGCATTGCCTGAACCAACTTTGTTCTGCGCTGAAACGCTGTTTTCTGACATTTCAGGGTCTAACTTCAAAAATCATGCAAAACACTTCTAACACCTTCAGATATGTTTCTCTGTGTTGCAAAATAGGTTTTATTCATGCACAGACTGCAAATTTAAAGTGGGACAGAGATTCAGCTTGCATTGCCTGAACCAACTTTGTTCTGCGCTGAAAAGCTGTTTTCTGACATTTCAGGGTCTAATTTCAAAAATCATGCAAAACACTTCTAACACCTTCAGATATGTTTCTCTGTGTTGCAAAATAGCTTTTATTCATGCACAGAGTGTAAATTTAAAGTGGGACAGAGATTCAGCTTGCATTGCCTGAACCAACTTTGTTCTGCGCTGAAACGCTGTTTTCTGACATTTCAGGGTCTAACTTCAAAAATCATGCAAAACACTTCTAACACCTTCAGATATGTTTCTCTGTGTTGCAAAATAGGTTTTATTCATGCACAGAGTGTAAATTTAAAGTGGGACAGAGATTCAGCTTGCATTGCCTGAACCAACTTTGTTCTGCGCTGAAAAGCTGTTTTCTGACATTTCAGGGTCTAACTTCAAAAATCATGCAAAACACTTCTAACACCTTCAGATATGTTTCTCTGTGTTGCAAAATAGGTTTTATTCATGCACAGACTGCAAAGTTAAAGTGGGACCGAGATTCAGCTTGCATTGCCTGAACCAACTTTGTTCTGCGCTGAAACGCTGTTTTATGACATTTCAGGGTCTAACTTCAAAAATCATGCAAAACACTTCTAACACCTTCAGATATGTTTCTCTGTGTTGCAAAATAGGTTTTATTCATGCACAGACTGCAAATTTAAAGTGGGACAGAGATTCAGCTTGCATTGCCTGAACCAACTTTGTTCTGCGCTGAAAAGCTGTTTTCTGACATTTCAGGGTCTAACTTCAAAAATCATGCAAAACACTTCTTACACCTTCAGATATGTTTCTCTGTGTTGCAAAATAGCTTTTATTCATGCACAGAGTGTAAATTTAAAGTGGGACAGAGATTCAGCTTGCATTGCCTGAACCAACTTTGTTCTGCGCTGAAACGCTGTTTTCTGACATTTCAGGGTCTAACTTCAAAAATCTTGCAAAACACTTCTAACACCTTCAGATATGTTTCTCTGTGTTGCAAAATAGGTTTTATTCATGCACTGACTGCAAATTTAAAGTGGGACAGAGATTCAGCTTGCATTGCCTGAACCAACTTTGTTCTGCGCTGAAAAGCTGTTTTCTGACATTTCAGGGTCTAACTTCAAAAATCATGCAAAACACTTCTAACACCTTCAGATATGTTTCTCTGTGTTGCAAAATAGGTTTTATTCATGCACAGACTGCAAAGTTAAAGTGGGACCGAGATTCAGCTTGCATTGCCTGAACCAACTTTGTTCTGCGCTGAAATGCTGTTTTCTGACATTTCAGGGTCTAACTTCAAAAATCATGCAAAACACTTCTAACACCTTCAGATATGTTTCTCTGTGTTGCAAAATAGGTTTTATTCATGCACAGACTGCAAATTTAAAGTGGGACAGAGATTCAGCTTGCATTGCCTGAACCAACTTTGTTCTGCGCTGAAAAGCTGTTTTCTGACATTTCAGGGTCTAACTTCAAAAATCATGCAAAACACTTCTTACACCTTCAGATATGTTTCTCTGTGTTGCAAAATAGCTTTTATTCATGCACAGAGTGTAAATTTAAAGTGGGACAGAGATTCAGCTTGCATTGCCTGAACCAACTTTGTTCTGCGCTGAAACGCTGTTTTCTGACATTTTAGGGTCTAACTTCAAAAATCTTGCAAAACACTTCTAACACCTTCAGATATGTTTCTCTGTGTTGCAAAATAGGTTTTATTCATGCACTGACTGCAAATTTAAAGTGGGACAGAGATTCAGCTTGCATTGCCTGAACCAACTTTGTTCTGCGCTGAAACGCTGTTTTCTGACATTTCAGGGTCTAACTTCAAAAATCATGCAAAACACTTCTAACACCTTCAGATATGTTTCTCTGTGTTGCAAAATAGCTTTTATTCATGCACAGAGTGTAAATTTAAAGTGGGACAGAGATTCAGCTTGCATTGCCTGAACCAACTTTGTTCTGCGCTGAAACGCTGTTTTCTGACATTTCAGGGTCTAACTTCAAAAATCATGCAAAACACTTCTAACACCTTCAGATATGTTTCTCTGTGTTGCAAAATAGGTTTTATTCATGCACAGAGTGTAAATTTAAAGTGGGACAGAGATTCAGCTTGCATTGCCTGAAGCAACTTTGTTCTGCGCTGAAAAGCTGTTTTCTGACATTTCAGGGTCTAACTTCAAAAATCATGCAAAACACTTCTAACACCTTCAGATATGTTTCTCTGTGTTGCAAAATAGGTTTTATTCATGCACAGACTGCAAAGTTAAAGTGGGACCGAGATTCAGCTTGCATTGCCTGAACCAACTTTGTTCTGCGCTGAAAAGCTGTTTTATGACATTTCAGGGTCTAACTTCAAAAATCATGCAAAACACTTCTAACACCTTCAGATATGTTTCTCTGTGTTGCAAAATAGCTTTTATTCATGCACAGAGTGTAAATTTAAAGTGGGACAGAGATTCAGCTTGCATTGCCTGAACCAACTTTGTTCTGCGCTGAAACGCTGTTTTCTGACATTTCAGGGTCTAACTTCAAAAATCATGCAAAACACTTCTAACACCTTCAGATATGTTTCTCTGTGTTGCAAAATAGGTTTTATTCATGCACAGACTGCAAATTTAAAGTGGGACAGAGATTCAGCTTGCATTGCGTGAACCAACTTTGTTCTGCGCTGAAACGCTGTTTTCTGACATTTCAGGGTCTAACTTCAAAAATCATGCAAAACACTTCTAACACCTTCAGATATGTTTCTCTGTGTTGCAAAATAGCTTTTATTCATGCACAGAGTGTAAATTTAAAGTGGGACAGAGATTCAGCTTGCATTGCCTTAACCAACTTTGTTCTGCGCTGAAACGCTGTTTTCTGACATTTCAGGGTCTAACTTCAAAAATCATGCAAAACACTTCTAACACCTTCAGATATGTTTCTCTGTGTTGCAAAATAGGTTTTATTCATTCACAGACTGCAAAGTTAAAGTGGGACCGAGATTCAGCTTGCATTGCCCGAACCAACTTTGTTCTGCGCTGAAAAGCTGTTTTCTGACATTTCAGGGCCTAACTTCAAAAATCATGCAAAACACTTCTAACACCTTCAGATATGTTTCTCTGTGTTGCAAAATAGCTTTTATTCATGCACAGAGTGTAAATTTAAAGTGGGACAGAGATTCAGCTTGCATTGCCTGAACCAACTTTGTTCTGCGCTGAAACGCTGTTTTCTGACATTTCAGGGTCTAACTTCAAAAATCATGCAAAACACTTCTAACACCTTCAGATATGTTTCTCTGTGTTGCAAAATAGGTTTTATTCATGCACAGACTGCAAATTTAAAGTGGGACAGAGATTCAGCTTGCATTGCCTGAAGCAACTTTGTTCTGCGCTGAAAAGCTGTTTTCTGACATTTCAGGGTCTAACTTCAAAAATCATGCAAAACACTTCTAACACCTTCAGATATGTTTCTCTGTGTTGCAAAATAGGTTTTATTCATGCACAGACTGCAAAGTTAAAGTGGGACCGAGATTCAGCTTGCATTGCCTGAACCAACTTTGTTCTGCGCTGAAAAGCTGTTTTCTGACATTTCAGGGTCTAACTTCAAAAATCATGCAAAACACTTCTAACACCTTCAGATATGTTTCTCTGTGTTGCAAAATAGGTTTTATTCATTCACAGACTGCAAAGTTAAAGTGGGACCGAGATTCAGCTTGCATTGCCTGAACCAACTTTGTTCTGCGCTGAAAAGCTGTTTTCTGACATTTCAGGGTCTAACTTCAAAAATCATGCAAAACACTTCTAACACCTTCAGATATGTTTCTCTGTGTTGCAAAATAGGTTTTATTCATTCACAGACTGCAAAGTTAAAGTGGGACCGAGATTCAGCTTGCATTGCCTGAACCAACTTTGTTCTGCGCTGAAAAGCTGTTTTCTGACATTTCAGGGTCTAACTTCAAAAATCATGCAAAACACTTCTAACACCTTCAGATATGTTTCTCTGTGTTGCAAAATAGCTTTTATTCATGCACAGAGTGTAAATTTAAAGTGGGACAGAGATTCAGCTTGCATTGCCTGAACCAACTTTGTTCTGCGCTGAAACGCTGTTTTCTGACATTTCAGGGTCTAACTTCAAAAATCATGCAAAACACTTCTAACACCTTCAGATATGTTTCTCTGTGTTGCAAAATAGGTTTTATTCATGCACAGACTGCAAATTTAAAGTGGGACAGAGATTCAGCTTGCATTGCCTGAACCAACTTTGTTCTGCGCTGAAAAGCTGTTTTCTGACATTTCAGGGTCTAACTTCAAAAATCATGCAAAACACTTCTAACACCTTCAGATATGTTTCTCTGTGTTGCAAAATAGGTTTTATTCATTCACAGACTGCAAAGTTAAAGTGGGACCGAGATTCAGCTTGCATTGCCTGAACCAACTTTGTTCTGCGCTGAAAAGCTGTTTTCTGACATTTCAGGGTCTAACTTCAAAAATCTTGCAAAACACTTCTAACACCTTCAGATATGTTTCTCTGTGTTGCAAAATAGGTTTTATTCATGCACTGACTGCAAATTTAAAGTGGGACAGAGATTCAGCTTGCATTGCCTGAACCAACTTTGTTCTGCGCTGAAAAGCTGTTTTCTGACATTTCAGGGTCTAACTTCAAAAATCATGCAAAACACTTCTAACACCTTCAGATATGTTTCTCTGTGTTGCAAAATAGGTTTTATTCATGCACAGACTGCAAAGTTAAAGTGGGACCGAGATTCAGCTTGCATTGCCTGAACCAACTTTGTTCTGCGCTGAAATGCTGTTTTCTGACATTTCAGGGTCTAACTTCAAAAATCATGCAAAACACTTCTAACACCTTCAGATATGTTTCTCTGTGTTGCAAAATAGGTTTTATTCATGCACAGACTGCAAATTTAAAGTGGGACAGAGATTCAGCTTGCATTGCCTGAACCAACTTTGTTCTGCGCTGAAAAGCTGTTTTCTGACATTTCAGGGTCTAACTTCAAAAATCATGCAAAACACTTCTTACACCTTCAGATATGTTTCTCTGTGTTGCAAAATAGCTTTTATTCATGCACAGAGTGTAAATTTAAAGTGGGACAGAGATTCAGCTTGCATTGCCTGAACCAACTTTGTTCTGCGCTGAAACGCTGTTTTCTGACATTTTAGGGTCTAACTTCAAAAATCTTGCAAAACACTTCTAACACCTTCAGATATGTTTCTCTGTGTTGCAAAATAGGTTTTATTCATGCACTGACTGCAAATTTAAAGTGGGACAGAGATTCAGCTTGCATTGCCTGAACCAACTTTGTTCTGCGCTGAAACGCTGTTTTCTGACATTTCAGGGTCTAACTTCAAAAATCATGCAAAACACTTCTAACACCTTCAGATATGTTTCTCTGTGTTGCAAAATAGCTTTTATTCATGCACAGAGTGTAAATTTAAAGTGGGACAGAGATTCAGCTTGCATTGCCTGAACCAACTTTGTTCTGCGCTGAAACGCTGTTTTCTGACATTTCAGGGTCTAACTTCAAAAATCATGCAAAACACTTCTAACACCTTCAGATATGTTTCTCTGTGTTGCAAAATAGGTTTTATTCATGCACAGAGTGTAAATTTAAAGTGGGACAGAGATTCAGCTTGCATTGCCTGAAGCAACTTTGTTCTGCGCTGAAAAGCTGTTTTCTGACATTTCAGGGTCTAACTTCAAAAATCATGCAAAACACTTCTAACACCTTCAGATATGTTTCTCTGTGTTGCAAAATAGGTTTTATTCATGCACAGACTGCAAAGTTAAAGTGGGACCGAGATTCAGCTTGCATTGCCTGAACCAACTTTGTTCTGCGCTGAAAAGCTGTTTTATGACATTTCAGGGTCTAACTTCAAAAATCATGCAAAACACTTCTAACACCTTCAGATATGTTTCTCTGTGTTGCAAAATAGCTTTTATTCATGCACAGAGTGTAAATTTAAAGTGGGACAGAGATTCAGCTTGCATTGCCTGAACCAACTTTGTTCTGCGCTGAAACGCTGTTTTCTGACATTTCAGGGTCTAACTTCAAAAATCATGCAAAACACTTCTAACACCTTCAGATATGTTTCTCTGTGTTGCAAAATAGGTTTTATTCATGCACAGACTGCAAATTTAAAGTGGGACAGAGATTCAGCTTGCATTGCGTGAACCAACTTTGTTCTGCGCTGAAACGCTGTTTTCTGACATTTCAGGGTCTAACTTCAAAAATCATGCAAAACACTTCTAACACCTTCAGATATGTTTCTCTGTGTTGCAAAATAGCTTTTATTCATGCACAGAGTGTAAATTTAAAGTGGGACAGAGATTCAGCTTGCATTGCCTTAACCAACTTTGTTCTGCGCTGAAACGCTGTTTTCTGACATTTCAGGGTCTAACTTCAAAAATCATGCAAAACACTTCTAACACCTTCAGATATGTTTCTCTGTGTTGCAAAATAGGTTTTATTCATTCACAGACTGCAAAGTTAAAGTGGGACCGAGATTCAGCTTGCATTGCCCGAACCAACTTTGTTCTGCGCTGAAAAGCTGTTTTCTGACATTTCAGGGCCTAACTTCAAAAATCATGCAAAACACTTCTAACACCTTCAGATATGTTTCTCTGTGTTGCAAAATAGCTTTTATTCATGCACAGAGTGTAAATTTAAAGTGGGACAGAGATTCAGCTTGCATTGCCTGAACCAACTTTGTTCTGCGCTGAAACGCTGTTTTCTGACATTTCAGGGTCTAACTTCAAAAATCATGCAAAACACTTCTAACACCTTCAGATATGTTTCTCTGTGTTGCAAAATAGGTTTTATTCATGCACAGACTGCAAATTTAAAGTGGGACAGAGATTCAGCTTGCATTGCCTGAAGCAACTTTGTTCTGCGCTGAAAAGCTGTTTTCTGACATTTCAGGGTCTAACTTCAAAAATCATGCAAAACACTTCTAACACCTTCAGATATGTTTCTCTGTGTTGCAAAATAGGTTTTATTCATGCACAGACTGCAAAGTTAAAGTGGGACCGAGATTCAGCTTGCATTGCCTGAACCAACTTTGTTCTGCGCTGAAAAGCTGTTTTCTGACATTTCAGGGTCTAACTTCAAAAATCATGCAAAACACTTCTAACACCTTCAGATATGTTTCTCTGTGTTGCAAAATAGCTTTTATTCATGCACAGAGTGTAAATTTAAAGTGGGACAGAGATTCAGCTTGCATTGCCTGAACCAACTTTGTTCTGCGCTGAAACGCTGTTTTCTGACATTTCAGGGTCTAACTTCAAAAATCATGCAAAACACTTCTAACACCTTCAGATATGTTTCTCTGTGTTGCAAAATAGGTTTTATTCATGCACAGACTGCAAATTTAAAGTGGGACAGAGATTCAGCTTGCATTGCCTGAACCAACTTTGTTCTGCGCTGAAAAGCTGTTTTCTGACATTTCAGGGTCTAACTTCAAAAATCATGCAAAACACTTCTAACACCTTCAGATATGTTTCTCTGTGTTGCAAAATAGGTTTTATTCATTCACAGACTGCAAAGTTAAAGTGGGACCGAGATTCAGCTTGCATTGCCTGAACCAACTTTGTTCTGCGCTGAAAAGCTGTTTTCTGACATTTCAGGGTCTAACTTCAAAAATCATGCAAAACACTTCTAACACCTTCAGATATGTTTCTCTGTGTTGCAAAATAGCTTTTATTCATGCACAGAGTGTAAATTTAAAGTGGGACAGAGATTCAGCTTGCATTGCCTGAACCAACTTTGTTATGCGCTGAAACGCTGTTTTCTGACATTTCAGGGTCTAACTTCAAAAATCATGCAAAACACTTCTAACACCTTCAGATATGTTTCTCTGTGTTGCAAAATAGGTTTTATTCATGCACAGACTGCAAATTTAAAGTGGGACAGAGATTCAGCTTGCATTGCCTGAACCAACTTTGTTCTGCGCTGAAAAGCTGTTTTCTGACATTTCAGGGTCTAACTTCAAAAATCATGCAAAACACTTCTTACACCTTCAGATATGTTTCTCTGTGTTGCAAAATAGCTTTTATTCATGCACAGAGTGTAAATTTAAAGTGGGACAGAGATTCAGCTTGCATTGCCTGAACCAACTTTGTTCTGCGCTGAAACGCTGTTTTCTGACATTTCAGGGTCTAACTTCAAAAATCATGCAAAACACTTCTAACACCTTCAGATATGTTTCTCTGTGTTGCAAAATAGGTTTTATTCATGCACAGACTGCAAATTTAAAGTGGGACAGAGATTCAGCTTGCATTGCCTGAACCAACTTTGTTCTGCGCTGAAAAGCTGTTTTCTGACATTTCAGGGTCTAACTTCAAAAATCATGCAAAACACTTCTAACACCTTCAGATATGTTTCTCTGTGTTGCAAAATAGCTTTTATTCATGCACAGAGTGTAAATTTAAAGTGGGACAGAGATTCAGCTTGCATTGCCTGAACCAACTTTGTTCTGCGCTGAAACGCTGTTTTCTGACATTTCAGGGTCTAACTTCAAAAATCATGCAAAACACTTCTAACACCTTCAGATATGTTTCTCTGTGTTGCAAAATAGGTTTTATTCATGCACAGACTGCAAAGTTAAAGTGGGACAGAGATTCAGCTTGCATTGCCTGAACCAACTTTGTTCTGCGCTGAAAAGCTGTTTTCTGACATTTCAGGGTCTAACTTCAAAAATCATGCAAAACACTTCTAACACCTTCAGATATGTTTCTCTGTGTTGCAAAATAGCTTTTATTCATGCACAGAGTGTAAATTTAAAGTGGGACAGAGATTCAGCTTGCATTGCCTGAACCAACTTTGTTCTGCGCTGAAACGCTGTTTTCTGACATTTCAGGGTCTAACTTCAAAAATCATGCAAAACACTTCTAACACCTTCAGATATGTTTCTCTGTGTTGCAAAATAGGTTTTATTCATGCACAGACTGCAAAGTTAAAGTGGGACCGAGATTCAGCTTGCATTGCCTGAACCAACTTTGTTCTGCGCTGAAAAGCTGTTTTCTGACATTTCAGGGTCTAACTTCAAAAATCATGCAAAACACTTCTAACACCTTCAGATATGTTTCTCTGTGTTGCAAAATAGCTTTTATTCATGCACAGGGTGTAAATTTAAAGTGGGACAGAGATTCAGCTTGCATTGCCTGAACCAACTTTGTTCTGCGCTGAAACGCTGTTTTCTGACATTTCAGGGTCTAACTTCAAAAATCATGCAAAACACTTCTAACACCTTCAGATATGTTTCTCTGTGTTGCAAAATAGGTTTTATTCATGCACAGACTGCAAATTTAAAGTGGGACAGAGATTCAGCTTGCATTGCCTGAACCAACTTTGTTCTGCGCTGAAAAGCTGTTTTCTGACATTTCAGGGTCTAACTTCAAAAATCATGCAAAACACTTCTTACACCTTCAGATATGTTTCTCTGTGTTGCAAAATAGCTTTTATTCATGCACAGAGTGTAAATTTAAAGTGGGACAGAGATTCAGCTTGCATTGCCTGAACCAACTTTGTTCTGCGCTGAAACGATGTTTTCTGACATTTCAGGGTCTAACTTCAAAAATCATGCAAAACACTTCTAACACCTTCAGATATGTTTCTCTGTGTTGCAAAATAGCTTTTATTCATGCACAGAGTGTAAATTTAAAGTGGGACAGAGATTCAGCTTGCATTGCCTGAACCAACTTTGTTCTGCGCTGAAACGCTGTTTTCTGACATTTCAGGGTCTAACTTCAAAAATCATGCAAAACACTTCTAACACCTTCAGATATGTTTCTCTGTGTTGCAAAATAGGTTTTATTCATGCACAGACTGCAAAGTTAAAGTGGGACAGAGATTCAGCTTGCATTGCCTGAACCAACTTTGTTCTGCGCTGAAAAGCTGTTTTCTGACATTTCAGGGTCTAACTTCAAAAATCATGCAAAACACTTCTAACACCTTCAGATATGTTTCTCTGTGTTGCAAAATAGCTTTTATTCATGCACAGAGTGTAAATTTAAAGTGGGACAGAGATTCAGCTTGCATTGCCTGAACCAACTTTGTTCTGCGCTGAAAAGCTGTTTTCTGACATTTCAGGGTCTAACTTCAAAAATCATGCAAAACACTTCTTACACCTTCAGATATGTTTCTCTGTGTTGCAAAATAGCTTTTATTCATGCACAGACTGCAAAGTTAAAGTGGGACCGAGATTCAGCTTGCATTGCCTGAACCAACTTTGTTCTGCGCTGAAACGCTGTTTTCTGACATTTCAGGGTCTAACTTCAAAAATCATGCAAAACACTTCTAACACCTTCAGATATGTTTCTCTGTGTTGCAAAATAGCTTTTATTCATGCACAGAGTGTAAATTTAAAGTGGGACAGAGATTCAGCTTGCATTGCCTGAACCAACTTTGTTCTGCGCTGAAACGCTGTTTTCTGACATTTCAGGGTCTAACTTCAAAAATCATGCAAAACACTTCTAACACCTTCAGATATGTTTCTCTGTGTTGCAAAATAGGTTTTATTCATGCACAGAGTGTAAATTTAAAGTGGGACAGAGATTCAGCTTGCATTGCCTGAACCAACTTTGTTCTGCGCTGAAAAGCTGTTTTCTGACATTTCAGGGTCTAACTTCAAAAATCATGCAAAACACTTCTTACACCTTCAGATATGTTTCTCTGTGTTGCAAAATAGCTTTTATTCATGCACAGAGTGTAAATTTAAAGTGGGACAGAGATTCAGCTTGCATTGCCTGAACCAACTTTGTTCTGCGCTGAAACGATGTTTTCTGACATTTCAGGGTCTAACTTCAAAAATCATGCAAAACACTTCTAACACCTTCAGATATGTTTCTCTGTGTTGCAAAATAGCTTTTATTCATGCACAGAGTGTAAATTTAAAGTGGGACAGAGATTCAGCTTGCATTGCCTGAACCAACTTTGTTCTGCGCTGAAACGCTGTTTTCTGACATTTCAGGGTCTAACTTCAAAAATCATGCAAAACACTTCTAACACCTTCAGATATGTTTCTCTGTGTTGCAAAATAGGTTTTATTCATGCACAGACTGCAAAGTTAAAGTGGGACAGAGATTCAGCTTGCATTGCCTGAACCAACTTTGTTCTGCGCTGAAAAGCTGTTTTCTGACATTTCAGGGTCTAACTTCAAAAATCATGCAAAACACTTCTAACACCTTCAGATATGTTTCTCTGTGTTGCAAAATAGCTTTTATTCATGCACAGAGTGTAAATTTAAAGTGGGACAGAGATTCAGCTTGCATTGCCTGAACCAACTTTGTTCTGCGCTGAAAAGCTGTTTTCTGACATTTCAGGGTCTAACTTCAAAAATCATGCAAAACACTTCTTACACCTTCAGATATGTTTCTCTGTGTTGCAAAATAGCTTTTATTCATGCACAGACTGCAAAGTTAAAGTGGGACCGAGATTCAGCTTGCATTGCCTGAACCAACTTTGTTCTGCGCTGAAACGCTGTTTTCTGACATTTCAGGGTCTAACTTCAAAAATCATGCAAAACACTTCTAACACCTTCAGATATGTTTCTCTGTGTTGCAAAATAGCTTTTATTCATGCACAGAGTGTAAATTTAAAGTGGGACAGAGATTCAGCTTGCATTGCCTGAACCAACTTTGTTCTGCGCTGAAACGCTGTTTTCTGACATTTCAGGGTCTAACTTCAAAAATCATGCAAAACACTTCTAACACCTTCAGATATGTTTCTCTGTGTTGCAAAATAGGTTTTATTCATGCACAGAGTGTAAATTTAAAGTGGGACAGAGATTCAGCTTGCATTGCCTGAACCAACTTTGTTCTGCGCTGAAAAGCTGTTTTCTGACATTTCAGGGTCTAACTTCAAAAATCATGCAAAACACTTCTAACACCTTCAGATAAGTTTCTCTGTGTTGCAAAATAGCTTTTATTCATGCACAGAGTGTAAATTTAAAGTGGGACAGAGATTCAGCTTGCATTGCCTGAACCAACTTTGTTCTGCGCTGAAACGCTGTTTTCTGACATTTCAGGGTCTAACTTCAAAAATCATGCAAAACACTTCTAACACCTTCAGATATGTTTCTCTGTGTTGCAAAATAGGTTTTATTCATTCACAGACTGCAAAGTTAAAGTGGGACAGAGATTCAGCTTGCATTGCCTGAACCAACTTTGTTCTGCGCTGAAAAGCTGTTTTCTGACATTTCAGGGTCTAACTTCAAAAATCATGCAAAACACTTCTAACACCTTCAGATATGTTTCTCTGTGTTGCAAAATAGCTTTTATTCATGCACAGGGTGTAAATTTAAAGTGGGACAGAGATTCAGCTTGCATTGCCTGAACCAACTTTGTTCTGCGCTGAAACGCTGTTTTCTGACATTTCAGGGTCTAACTTCAAAAATCATGCAAAACACTTCTAACACCTTCAGATATGTTTCTCTGTGTTGCAAAATAGGTTTTATTCATGCACAGACTGCAAATTTAAAGTGGGACAGAGATTCAGCTTGCATTGCCTGAACCAACTTTGTTCTGCGCTGAAAAGCTGTTTTCTGACATTTCAGGGTCTAACTTCAAAAATCATGCAAAACACTTCTTACACCTTCAGATATGTTTCTCTGTGTTGCAAAATAGCTTTTATTCATGCACAGAGTGTAAATTTAAAGTGGGACAGAGATTCAGCTTGCATTGCCTGAACCAACTTTGTTCTGCGCTGAAACGCTGTTTTCTGACATTTCAGGGTCTAACTTCAAAAATCTTGCAAAACACTTCTAACACCTTCAGATATGTTTCTCTGTGTTGCAAAATAGCTTTTATTCATGCACAGAGTGTAAATTTAAAGTGGGACAGAGATTCAGCTTGCATTGCCTGAACCAACTTTGTTCTGCGCTGAAACGCTGTTTTCTGACATTTCAGGGTCTAACTTCAAAAATCATGCAAAACACTTCTAACACCTTCAGATATGTTTCTCTGTGTTGCAAAATAGGTTTTATTCATGCACAGACTGCAAAGTTAAAGTGGGACAGAGATTCAGCTTGCATTGCCTGAACCAACTTTGTTCTGCGCTGAAAAGCTGTTTTCTGACATTTCAGGGTCTAACTTCAAAAATCATGCAAAACACTTCTAACACCTTCAGATACGTTTCTCTGTGTTGCAAAATAGCTTTTATTCATGCACAGACTGCAAATTTAAAGTGGGACAGAGATTCAGCTTGCATTGCCTTAACCAACTTTGTTCTGCGCTGAAACGCTGTTTTCTGACATTTCAGGGTCTAACTTCAAAAATCATGCAAAACACTTCTAACACCTTCAGATATGTTTCTCTGTGTTGCAAAATAGGTTTTATTCATTCACAGACTGCAAAGTTAAAGTGGGACCGAGATTCAGCTTGCATTGCCTGAACCAACTTTGTTCTGCGCTGAAAAGCTGTTTTCTGACATTTCAGGGTCTAACTTCAAAAATCATGCAAAACACTTCTTACACCTTCAGATATGTTTCTCTGTGTTGCAAAATAGGTTTTATTCATTCACAGACTGCAAAGTTAAAGTGGGACCGAGATTCAGCTTGCATTGCCTGAACCAACTTTGTTCTGCGCTGAAACGCTGTTTTCTGACATTTCAGGGTCTAACTTCAAAAATCATGCAAAACACTTCTAACACCTTCAGATATGTTTCTCTGTGTTGCAAAATAGGTTTTATTCATGCACAGACTGCAAATTTAAAGTGGGACAGAGATTCAGCTTGCATTGCCTGAACCAACTTTGTTCTGCGCTGAAAAGCTGTTTTCTGACATTTCAGGGTCTAACTTCAAAAATCATGCAAAACACTTCTTACACCTTCAGATATGTTTCTCTGTGTTGCAAAATAGGTTTTATTCATGCACAGACTGCAAAGTTAAAGTGGGACAGAGATTCAGATTGCATTGCCTGAACCAACTTTGTTCTGCGCTGAAAAGCTGTTTTCTGACATTTCAGGGTCTAACTTCAAAAATCATGCAAAACACTTCTTACACCTTCAGATATGTTTCTCTGTGTTGCAAAATAGGTTTTATTCATGCACAGACTGCAAAGTTAAAGTGGGACAGAGATTCAGATTGCATTGCCTGAACCAACTTTGTTCTGCGCTGAAAAGCTGTTTTCTGACATTTCAGGGTCTAACTTCAAAAATCATGCAAAACACTTCTAACACCTTCAGATATGTTTCTCTGTGTTGCAAAATAGCTTTTATTCATGCACAGAGTGTAAATTTAAAGTGGGACAGAGATTCAGCTTGCATTGCCTGAACCAACTTTGTTCTGCGCTGAAACGCTGTTTTCTGACATTTCAGGGTCTAACTTCAAAAATCATGCAAAACACTTCTAACACCTTCAGATATGTTTCTCTGTGTTGCAAAATAGGTTTTATTCATGCACAGACTGCAAAGTTAAAGTGGGACCGAGATTCAGCTTGCATTGCCTGAACCAACTTTGTTCTGCGCTGAAAAGCTGTTTTCTGACATTTCAGGGTCTAACTTCAAAAATCATGCAAAACACTTCTAACACCTTCAGATATGTTTCTCTGTGTTGCAAAATAGCTTTTATTCATGCACAGGGTGTAAATTTAAAGTGGGACAGAGATTCAGCTTGCATTGCCTGAACCAACTTTGTTCTGCGCTGAAACGCTGTTTTCTGACATTTCAGGGTCTAACTTCAAAAATCATGCAAAACACTTCTAACACCTTCAGATATGTTTCTCTGTGTTGCAAAATAGGTTTTATTCATGCACAGACTGCAAATTTAAAGTGGGACAGAGATTCAGCTTGCATTGCCTGAACCAACTTTGTTCTGCGCTGAAAAGCTGTTTTCTGACATTTCAGGGTCTAACTTCAAAAATCATGCAAAACACTTCTTACACCTTCAGATATGTTTCTCTGTGTTGCAAAATAGCTTTTATTCATGCACAGAGTGTAAATTTAAAGTGGGACAGAGATTCAGCTTGCATTGCCTGAACCAACTTTGTTCTGCGCTGAAACGATGTTTTCTGACATTTCAGGGTCTAACTTCAAAAATCATGCAAAACACTTCTAACACCTTCAGATATGTTTCTCTGTGTTGCAAAATAGCTTTTATTCATGCACAGAGTGTAAATTTAAAGTGGGACAGAGATTCAGCTTCCATTGCCTGAACCAACTTTGTTCTGCGCTAAAACGCTGTTTTCTGACATTTCAGGGTCTAACTTCAAAAATCATGCAAAACACTTCTAACACCTTCAGATATGTTTCTCTGTGTTGCAAAATAGGTTTTATTCATGCACAGACTGCAAAGTTAAAGTGGGACCGAGATTCAGCTTGCATTGCCTGAACCAACTTTGTTCTGCGCTGAAAAGCTGTTTTCTGACATTTCAGGGTCTAACTTCAAAAATCATGCAAAACACTTCTAACACCTTCAGATATGTTTCTCTGTGTTGCAAAATAGCTTTTATTCATGCACAGAGTGTAAATTTAAAGTGGGACAGAGATTCAGCTTGCATTGCCTGAACCAACTTTGTTCTGCGCTGAAAAGCTGTTTTCTGACATTTCAGGGTCTAACTTCAAAAATCATGCAAAACACTTCTTACACCTTCAGATATGTTTCTCTGTGTTGCAAAATAGCTTTTATTCATGCACAGACTGCAAAGTTAAAGTGGGACCGAGATTCAGCTTGCATTGCCTGAACCAACTTTGTTCTGCGCTGAAACGCTGTTTTCTGACATTTCAGGGTCTAACTTCAAAAATCATGCAAAACACTTCTAACACCTTCAGATATGTTTCTCTGTGTTGCAAAATAGCTTTTATTCATGCACAGAGTGTAAATTTAAAGTGGGACAGAGATTCAGCTTGCATTGCCTGAACCAACTTTGTTCTGCGCTGAAACGCTGTTTTCTGACATTTCAGGGTCTAACTTCAAAAATCATGCAAAACACTTCTAACACCTTCAGATATGTTTCTCTGTGTTGCAAAATAGGTTTTATTCATGCACAGAGTGTAAATTTAAAGTGGGACAGAGATTCAGCTTGCATTGCCTGAACCAACTTTGTTCTGCGCTGAAAAGCTGTTTTCTGACATTTCAGGGTCTAACTTCAAAAATCATGCAAAACACTTCTAACACCTTCAGATAAGTTTCTCTGTGTTGCAAAATAGCTTTTATTCATGCACAGAGTGTAAATTTAAAGTGGGACAGAGATTCAGCTTGCATTGCCTGAACCAACTTTGTTCTGCGCTGAAACGCTGTTTTCTGACATTTCAGGGTCTAACTTCAAAAATCATGCAAAACACTTCTAACACCTTCAGATATGTTTCTCTGTGTTGCAAAATAGGTTTTATTCATTCACAGACTGCAAAGTTAAAGTGGGACAGAGATTCAGCTTGCATTGCCTGAACCAACTTTGTTCTGCGCTGAAAAGCTGTTTTCTGACATTTCAGGGTCTAACTTCAAAAATCATGCAAAACACTTCTAACACCTTCAGATATGTTTCTCTGTGTTGCAAAATAGCTTTTATTCATGCACAGGGTGTAAATTTAAAGTGGGACAGAGATTCAGCTTGCATTGCCTGAACCAACTTTGTTCTGCGCTGAAACGCTGTTTTCTGACATTTCAGGGTCTAACTTCAAAAATCATGCAAAACACTTCTAACACCTTCAGATATGTTTCTCTGTGTTGCAAAATAGGTTTTATTCATGCACAGACTGCAAATTTAAAGTGGGACAGAGATTCAGCTTGCATTGCCTGAACCAACTTTGTTCTGCGCTGAAAAGCTGTTTTCTGACATTTCAGGGTCTAACTTCAAAAATCATGCAAAACACTTCTTACACCTTCAGATATGTTTCTCTGTGTTGCAAAATAGCTTTTATTCATGCACAGAGTGTAAATTTAAAGTGGGACAGAGATTCAGCTTGCATTGCCTGAACCAACTTTGTTCTGCGCTGAAACGCTGTTTTCTGACATTTCAGGGTCTAACTTCAAAAATCTTGCAAAACACTTCTAACACCTTCAGATATGTTTCTCTGTGTTGCAAAATAGCTTTTATTCATGCACAGAGTGTAAATTTAAAGTGGGACAGAGATTCAGCTTGCATTGCCTGAACCAACTTTGTTCTGCGCTGAAACGCTGTTTTCTGACATTTCAGGGTCTAACTTCAAAAATCATGCAAAACACTTCTAACACCTTCAGATATGTTTCTCTGTGTTGCAAAATAGGTTTTATTCATGCACAGACTGCAAAGTTAAAGTGGGACAGAGATTCAGCTTGCATTGCCTGAACCAACTTTGTTCTGCGCTGAAAAGCTGTTTTCTGACATTTCAGGGTCTAACTTCAAAAATCATGCAAAACACTTCTAACACCTTCAGATACGTTTCTCTGTGTTGCAAAATAGCTTTTATTCATGCACAGACTGCAAATTTAAAGTGGGACAGAGATTCAGCTTGCATTGCCTTAACCAACTTTGTTCTGCGCTGAAACGCTGTTTTCTGACATTTCAGGGTCTAACTTCAAAAATCATGCAAAACACTTCTAACACCTTCAGATATGTTTCTCTGTGTTGCAAAATAGGTTTTATTCATTCACAGACTGCAAAGTTAAAGTGGGACCGAGATTCAGCTTGCATTGCCTGAACCAACTTTGTTCTGCGCTGAAAAGCTGTTTTCTGACATTTCAGGGTCTAACTTCAAAAATCATGCAAAACACTTCTTACACCTTCAGATATGTTTCTCTGTGTTGCAAAATAGGTTTTATTCATTCACAGACTGCAAAGTTAAAGTGGGACCGAGATTCAGCTTGCATTGCCTGAACCAACTTTGTTCTGCGCTGAAACGCTGTTTTCTGACATTTCAGGGTCTAACTTCAAAAATCATGCAAAACACTTCTAACACCTTCAGATATGTTTCTCTGTGTTGCAAAATAGGTTTTATTCATGCACAGACTGCAAATTTAAAGTGGGACAGAGATTCAGCTTGCATTGCCTGAACCAACTTTGTTCTGCGCTGAAAAGCTGTTTTCTGACATTTCAGGGTCTAACTTCAAAAATCATGCAAAACACTTCTTACACCTTCAGATATGTTTCTCTGTGTTGCAAAATAGCTTTTATTCATGCACAGAGTGTAAATTTAAAGTGGGACAGAGATTCAGCTTGCATTGCCTGAACCAACTTTGTTCTGTGCTGAAACGCTGTTTTCTGACATTTCAGGGTCTAACTTCAAAAATCATGCAAAACACTTCTAACACCTTCAGATATGTTTCTCTGTGTTGCAAAATAGGTTTTATTCATGCACAGACTGCAAATTTAAAGTGGGACAGAGATTCAGCTTGCATTGCCTGAACCAACTTTGTTCTGCGCTGAAAAGCTGTTTTCTGACATTTCAGGGTCTAACTTCAAAAATCATGCAAAACACTTCTAACACCTTCAGATATGTTTCTCTGTGTTGCAAAATAGCTTTTATTCATGCACAGAGTGTAAATTTAAAGTGGGACAGAGATTCAGCTTGCATTGCCTGAACCAACTTTGTTCTGCGCTGAAACGCTGTTTTCTGACATTTCAGGGTCTAACTTCAAAAATCATGCAAAACACTTCTAACACCTTCAGATATGTTTCTCTGTGTTGCAAAATAGGTTTTATTCATGCACAGACTGCAAAGTTAAAGTGGGACAGAGATTCAGATTGCATTGCCTGAACCAACTTTGTTCTGCGCTGAAAAGCTGTTTTCTGACATTTCAGGGTCTAACTTCAAAAATCATGCAAAACACTTCTAACACCTTCAGATATGTTTCTCTGTGTTGCAAAATAGCTTTTATTCATGCACAGAGTGTAAATTTAAAGTGGGACAGAGATTCAGCTTGCATTGCCTGAACCAACTTTGTTCTGCGCTGAAACGCTGTTTTCTGACATTTCAGGGTCTAACTTCAAAAATCATGCAAAACACTTCTAACACCTTCAGATATGTTTCTCTGTGTTGCAAAATAGGTTTTATTCATGCACAGACTGCAAAGTTAAAGTGGGACCGAGATTCAGCTTGCATTGCCTGAACCAACTTTGTTCTGCGCTGAAAAGCTGTTTTCTGACATTTCAGGGTCTAACTTCAAAAATCATGCAAAACACTTCTAACACCTTCAGATATGTTTCTCTGTGTTGCAAAATAGCTTTTATTCATGCACAGGGTGTAAATTTAAAGTGGGACAGAGATTCAGCTTGCATTGCCTGAACCAACTTTGTTCTGCGCTGAAACGCTGTTTTCTGACATTTCAGGGTCTAACTTCAAAAATCATGCAAAACACTTCTAACACCTTCAGATATGTTTCTCTGTGTTGCAAAATAGGTTTTATTCATGCACAGACTGCAAATTTAAAGTGGGACAGAGATTCAGCTTGCATTGCCTGAACCAACTTTGTTCTGCGCTGAAAAGCTGTTTTCTGACATTTCAGGGTCTAACTTCAAAAATCATGCAAAACACTTCTTACACCTTCAGATATGTTTCTCTGTGTTGCAAAATAGCTTTTATTCATGCACAGAGTGTAAATTTAAAGTGGGACAGAGATTCAGCTTGCATTGCCTGAACCAACTTTGTTCTGCGCTGAAACGATGTTTTCTGACATTTCAGGGTCTAACTTCAAAAATCATGCAAAACACTTCTAACACCTTCAGATATGTTTCTCTGTGTTGCAAAATAGCTTTTATTCATGCACAGAGTGTAAATTTAAAGTGGGACAGAGATTCAGCTTCCATTGCCTGAACCAACTTTGTTCTGCGCTAAAACGCTGTTTTCTGACATTTCAGGGTCTAACTTCAAAAATCATGCAAAACACTTCTAACACCTTCAGATATGTTTCTCTGTGTTGCAAAATAGGTTTTATTCATGCACAGACTGCAAAGTTAAAGTGGGACCGAGATTCAGCTTGCATTGCCTGAACCAACTTTGTTCTGCGCTGAAAAGCTGTTTTCTGACATTTCAGGGTCTAACTTCAAAAATCATGCAAAACACTTCTAACACCTTCAGATATGTTTCTCTGTGTTGCAAAATAGCTTTTATTCATGCACAGAGTGTAAATTTAAAGTGGGACAGAGATTCAGCTTGCATTGCCTGAACCAACTTTGTTCTGCGCTGAAAAGCTGTTTTCTGACATTTCAGGGTCTAACTTCAAAAATCATGCAAAACACTTCTTACACCTTCAGATATGTTTCTCTGTGTTGCAAAATAGCTTTTATTCATGCACAGACTGCAAAGTTAAAGTGGGACCGAGATTCAGCTTGCATTGCCTGAACCAACTTTGTTCTGCGCTGAAACGCTGTTTTCTGACATTTCAGGGTCTAACTTCAAAAATCATGCAAAACACTTCTAACACCTTCAGATATGTTTCTCTGTGTTGCAAAATAGCTTTTATTCATGCACAGAGTGTAAATTTAAAGTGGGACAGAGATTCAGCTTGCATTGCCTGAACCAACTTTGTTCTGCGCTGAAACGCTGTTTTCTGACATTTCAGGGTCTAACTTCAAAAATCATGCAAAACACTTCTAACACCTTCAGATATGTTTCTCTGTGTTGCAAAATAGGTTTTATTCATGCACAGAGTGTAAATTTAAAGTGGGACAGAGATTCAGCTTGCATTGCCTGAACCAACTTTGTTCTGCGCTGAAAAGCTGTTTTCTGACATTTCAGGGTCTAACTTCAAAAATCATGCAAAACACTTCTAACACCTTCAGATAAGTTTCTCTGTGTTGCAAAATAGCTTTTATTCATGCACAGAGTGTAAATTTAAAGTGGGACAGAGATTCAGCTTGCATTGCCTGAACCAACTTTGTTCTGCGCTGAAACGCTGTTTTCTGACATTTCAGGGTCTAACTTCAAAAATCATGCAAAACACTTCTAACACCTTCAGATATGTTTCTCTGTGTTGCAAAATAGGTTTTATTCATTCACAGACTGCAAAGTTAAAGTGGGACAGAGATTCAGCTTGCATTGCCTGAACCAACTTTGTTCTGCGCTGAAAAGCTGTTTTCTGACATTTCAGGGTCTAACTTCAAAAATCATGCAAAACACTTCTAACACCTTCAGATATGTTTCTCTGTGTTGCAAAATAGCTTTTATTCATGCACAGGGTGTAAATTTAAAGTGGGACAGAGATTCAGCTTGCATTGCCTGAACCAACTTTGTTCTGCGCTGAAACGCTGTTTTCTGACATTTCAGGGTCTAACTTCAAAAATCATGCAAAACACTTCTAACACCTTCAGATATGTTTCTCTGTGTTGCAAAATAGGTTTTATTCATGCACAGACTGCAAATTTAAAGTGGGACAGAGATTCAGCTTGCATTGCCTGAACCAACTTTGTTCTGCGCTGAAAAGCTGTTTTCTGACATTTCAGGGTCTAACTTCAAAAATCATGCAAAACACTTCTTACACCTTCAGATATGTTTCTCTGTGTTGCAAAATAGCTTTTATTCATGCACAGAGTGTAAATTTAAAGTGGGACAGAGATTCAGCTTGCATTGCCTGAACCAACTTTGTTCTGCGCTGAAACACTGTTTTCTGACATTTCAGGGTCTAACTTCAAAAATCTTGCAAAACACTTCTAACACCTTCAGATATGTTTCTCTGTGTTGCAAAATAGCTTTTATTCATGCACAGAGTGTAAATTTAAAGTGGGACAGAGATTCAGCTTGCATTGCCTGAACCAACTTTGTTCTGCGCTGAAACGCTGTTTTCTGACATTTCAGGGTCTAACTTCAAAAATCATGCAAAACACTTCTAACACCTTCAGATATGTTTCTCTGTGTTGCAAAATAGGTTTTATTCATGCACAGACTGCAAAGTTAAAGTGGGACCGAGATTCAGCTTGCATTGCCTGAACCAACTTTGTTCTGCGCTGAAAAGCTGTTTTCTGACATTTCAGGGTCTAACTTCAAAAATCATGCAAAACACTTCTAACACCTTCAGATATGTTTCTCTGTGTTGCAAAATAGCTTTTATTCATGCACAGGGTGTAAATTTAAAGTGGGACAGAGATTCAGCTTGCATTGCCTGAACCAACTTTGTTCTGCTCTGAAACGCTGTTTTCTGACATTTCAGGGTCTAACTTCAAAAATCATGCAAAACACTTCTAACACCTTCAGATATGTTTCTCTGTGTTGCAAAATAGGTTTTATTCATGCACAGACTGCAAATTTAAAGTGGGACAGAGATTCAGCTTGCATTGCCTGAACCAACTTTGTTCTGCGCTGAAAAGCTGTTTTCTGACTTTTCAGGGTCTAACTTCAAAAATCATGCAAAACACTTCTAACACCTTCAGATATGTTTCTCTGTGTTGCAAAATAGGTTTTATTCATGCACAGACTGCAAATTTAAAGTGGGACAGAGATTCAGCTTGCATTGCGTGAACCAACTTTGTTCTGCGCTGAAACGCTGTTTTCTGACATTTCAGGGTCTAACTTCAAAAATCATGCAAAACACTTCTAACACCTTCAGATATGTTTCTCTGTGTTGCAAAATAGCTTTTATTCATGCACAGAGTGTAAATTTAAAGTGGGACAGAGATTCAGCTTGCATTGCCTTAACCAACTTTGTTCTGCGCTGAAACGCTGTTTTCTGACATTTCAGGGTCTAACTTCAAAAATCATGCAAAACACTTCTAACACCTTCAGATATGTTTCTCTGTGTTGCAAAATAGGTTTTATTCATTCACAGACTGCAAAGTTAAAGTGGGACCGAGATTCAGCTTGCATTGCCCGAACCAACTTTGTTCTGCGCTGAAAAGCTGTTTTCTGACATTTCAGGGCCTAACTTCAAAAATCATGCAAAACACTTCTAACACCTTCAGATATGTTTCTCTGTGTTGCAAAATAGCTTTTATTCATGCACAGAGTGTAAATTTAAAGTGGGACAGAGATTCAGCTTGCATTGCCTGAACCAACTTTGTTCTGCGCTGAAACGCTGTTTTCTGACATTTCAGGGTCTAACTTCAAAAATCATGCAAAACACTTCTAACACCTTCAGATATGTTTCTCTGTGTTGCAAAATAGGTTTTATTCATGCACAGACTGCAAATTTAAAGTGGGACAGAGATTCAGCTTGCATTGCCTGAAGCAACTTTGTTCTGCGCTGAAAAGCTGTTTTCTGACATTTCAGGGTCTAACTTCAAAAATCATGCAAAACACTTCTAACACCTTCAGATATGTTTCTCTGTGTTGCAAAATAGGTTTTATTCATGCACAGACTGCAAAGTTAAAGTGGGACCGAGATTCAGCTTGCATTGCCTGAACCAACTTTGTTCTGCGCTGAAAAGCTGTTTTCTGACATTTCAGGGTCTAACTTCAAAAATCATGCAAAACACTTCTAACACCTTCAGATATGTTTCTCTGTGTTGCAAAATAGGTTTTATTCATTCACAGACTGCAAAGTTAAAGTGGGACCGAGATTCAGCTTGCATTGCCTGAACCAACTTTGTTCTGCGCTGAAAAGCTGTTTTCTGACATTTCAGGGTCTAACTTCAAAAATCATGCAAAACACTTCTAACACCTTCAGATATGTTTCTCTGTGTTGCAAAATAGGTTTTATTCATTCACAGACTGCAAAGTTAAAGTGGGACCGAGATTCAGCTTGCATTGCCTGAACCAACTTTGTTCTGCGCTGAAAAGCTGTTTTCTGACATTTCAGGGTCTAACTTCAAAAATCATGCAAAACACTTCTAACACCTTCAGATATGTTTCTCTGTGTTGCAAAATAGCTTTTATTCATGCACAGAGTGTAAATTTAAAGTGGGACAGAGATTCAGCTTGCATTGCCTGAACCAACTTTGTTCTGCGCTGAAACGCTGTTTTCTGACATTTCAGGGTCTAACTTCAAAAATCATGCAAAACACTTCTAACACCTTCAGATATGTTTCTCTGTGTTGCAAAATAGGTTTTATTCATGCACAGACTGCAAATTTAAAGTGGGACAGAGATTCAGCTTGCATTGCCTGAACCAACTTTGTTCTGCGCTGAAAAGCTGTTTTCTGACATTTCAGGGTCTAACTTCAAAAATCATGCAAAACACTTCTAACACCTTCAGATATGTTTCTCTGTGTTGCAAAATAGGTTTTATTCATTCACAGACTGCAAAGTTAAAGTGGGACCGAGATTCAGCTTGCATTGCCTGAACCAACTTTGTTCTGCGCTGAAAAGCTGTTTTCTGACATTTCAGGGTCTAACTTCAAAAATCTTGCAAAACACTTCTAACACCTTCAGATATGTTTCTCTGTGTTGCAAAATAGGTTTTATTCATGCACTGACTGCAAATTTAAAGTGGGACAGAGATTCAGCTTGCATTGCCTGAACCAACTTTGTTCTGCGCTGAAAAGCTGTTTTCTGACATTTCAGGGTCTAACTTCAAAAATCATGCAAAACACTTCTAACACCTTCAGATATGTTTCTCTGTGTTGCAAAATAGGTTTTATTCATGCACAGACTGCAAAGTTAAAGTGGGACCGAGATTCAGCTTGCATTGCCTGAACCAACTTTGTTCTGCGCTGAAATGCTGTTTTCTGACATTTCAGGGTCTAACTTCAAAAATCATGCAAAACACTTCTAACACCTTCAGATATGTTTCTCTGTGTTGCAAAATAGGTTTTATTCATGCACAGACTGCAAATTTAAAGTGGGACAGAGATTCAGCTTGCATTGCCTGAACCAACTTTGTTCTGCGCTGAAAAGCTGTTTTCTGACATTTCAGGGTCTAACTTCAAAAATCATGCAAAACACTTCTTACACCTTCAGATATGTTTCTCTGTGTTGCAAAATAGCTTTTATTCATGCACAGAGTGTAAATTTAAAGTGGGACAGAGATTCAGCTTGCATTGCCTGAACCAACTTTGTTCTGCGCTGAAACGCTGTTTTCTGACATTTTAGGGTCTAACTTCAAAAATCTTGCAAAACACTTCTAACACCTTCAGATATGTTTCTCTGTGTTGCAAAATAGGTTTTATTCATGCACTGACTGCAAATTTAAAGTGGGACAGAGATTCAGCTTGCATTGCCTGAACCAACTTTGTTCTGCGCTGAAACGCTGTTTTCTGACATTTCAGGGTCTAACTTCAAAAATCATGCAAAACACTTCTAACACCT
Organism: Garra rufa; assembly: GCF_049309525.1. Lineage (NCBI taxonomy): Eukaryota > Metazoa > Chordata > Actinopteri > Cypriniformes > Cyprinidae > Garra > Garra rufa. The sequence continues at coordinate 78,435 of NW_027394291.1, forward strand.
TCAGATATGTTTCTCTGTGTTGCAAAATAGCTTTTATTCATGCACAGAGTGTAAATTTAAAGTGGGACAGAGATTCAGCTTGCATTGCCTGAACCAACTTTGTTCTGCGCTGAAACGCTGTTTTCTGACATTTCAGGGTCTAACTTCAAAAATCATGCAAAACACTTCTAACACCTTCAGATATGTTTCTCTGTGTTGCAAAATAGGTTTTATTCATGCACAGAGTGTAAATTTAAAGTGGGACAGAGATTCAGCTTGCATTGCCTGAAGCAACTTTGTTCTGCGCTGAAAAGCTGTTTTCTGACATTTCAGGGTCTAACTTCAAAAATCATGCAAAACACTTCTAACACCTTCAGATATGTTTCTCTGTGTTGCAAAATAGGTTTTATTCATGCACAGACTGCAAAGTTAAAGTGGGACCGAGATTCAGCTTGCATTGCCTGAACCAACTTTGTTCTGCGCTGAAAAGCTGTTTTATGACATTTCAGGGTCTAACTTCAAAAATCATGCAAAACACTTCTAACACCTTCAGATATGTTTCTCTGTGTTGCAAAATAGCTTTTATTCATGCACAGAGTGTAAATTTAAAGTGGGACAGAGATTCAGCTTGCATTGCCTGAACTAACTTTGTTCTGCGCTGAAACGCTGTTTTCTGACATTTCAGGGTCTAACTTCAAAAATCATGCAAAACACTTCTAACACCTTCAGATATGTTTCTCTGTGTTGCAAAATAGGTTTTATTCATGCACAGACTGCAAATTTAAAGTGGGACAGAGATTCAGCTTGCATTGCGTGAACCAACTTTGTTCTGCGCTGAAACGCTGTTTTCTGACATTTCAGGGTCTAACTTCAAAAATCATGCAAAACACTTCTAACACCTTCAGATATGTTTCTCTGTGTTGCAAAATAGCTTTTATTCATTCACAGACTGCAAAGTTAAAGTGGGACCGAGATTCAGCTTGCATTGCCTGAACCAACTTTGTTCTGCGCTGAAACGCTGTTTTCTGACATTTCAGGGTCTAACTTCAAAAATCATGCAAAACACTTCTAACACCTTCAGATATGTTTCTCTGTGTTGCAAAATAGGTTTTATTCATTCACAGACTGCAAAGTTAAAGTGGGACCGAGATTCAGCTTGCATTGCCTGAACCAACTTTGTTCTGCGCTGAAAAGCTGTTTTCTGACATTTCAGGGTCTAACTTCAAAAATCATGCAAAACACTTCTAACACCTTCAGATATGTTTCTCTGTGTTGCAAAATAGCTTTTATTCATGCACAGAGTGTAAATTTAAAGTGGGACAGAGATTCAGCTTGCATTGCCTGAACCAACTTTGTTCTGCGCTGAAACGCTGTTTTCTGACATTTCAGGGTCTAACTTCAAAAATCATGCAAAACACTTCTAACACCTTCAGATATGTTTCTCTGTGTTGCAAAATAGGTTTTATTCATGCACAGACTGCAAATTTAAAGTGGGACAGAGATTCAGCTTGCATTGCCTGAACCAACTTTGTTCTGCGCTGAAAAGCTGTTTTCTGACATTTCAGGGTCTAACTTCAAAAATCATGCAAAACACTTCTAACACCTTCAGATATGTTTCTCTGTGTTGCAAAATAGGTTTTATTCATTCACAGACTGCAAAGTTAAAGTGGGACCGAGATTCAGCTTGCATTGCCTGAACCAACTTTGTTCTGCGCTGAAAAGCTGTTTTCTGACATTTCAGGGTCTAACTTCAAAAATCTTGCAAAACACTTCTAACACCTTCAGATATGTTTCTCTGTGTTGCAAAATAGGTTTTATTCATGCACTGACTGCAAATTTAAAGTGGGACAGAGATTCAGCTTGCATTGCCTGAACCAACTTTGTTCTGCGCTGAAAAGCTGTTTTCTGACATTTCAGGGTCTAACTTCAAAAATCATGCAAAACACTTCTAACACCTTCAGATATGTTTCTCTGTGTTGCAAAATAGGTTTTATTCATGCACAGACTGCAAAGTTAAAGTGGGACCGAGATTCAGCTTGCATTGCCTGAACCAACTTTGTTCTGCGCTGAAATGCTGTTTTCTGACATTTCAGGGTCTAACTTCAAAAATCATGCAAAACACTTCTAACACCTTCAGATATGTTTCTCTGTGTTGCAAAATAGGTTTTATTCATGCACAGACTGCAAATTTAAAGTGGGACAGAGATTCAGCTTGCATTGCCTGAACCAACTTTGTTCTGCGCTGAAAAGCTGTTTTCTGACATTTCAGGGTCTAACTTCAAAAATCATGCAAAACACTTCTTACACCTTCAGATATGTTTCTCTGTGTTGCAAAATAGCTTTTATTCATGCACAGAGTGTAAATTTAAAGTGGGACAGAGATTCAGCTTGCATTGCCTGAACCAACTTTGTTCTGCGCTGAAACGCTGTTTTCTGACATTTTAGGGTCTAACTTCAAAAATCTTGCAAAACACTTCTAACACCTTCAGATATGTTTCTCTGTGTTGCAAAATAGGTTTTATTCATGCACTGACTGCAAATTTAAAGTGGGACAGAGATTCAGCTTGCATTGCCTGAACCAACTTTGTTCTGCGCTGAAACGCTGTTTTCTGACATTTCAGGGTCTAACTTCAAAAATCATGCAAAACACTTCTAACACCTTCAGATATGTTTCTCTGTGTTGCAAAATAGCTTTTATTCATGCACAGAGTGTAAATTTAAAGTGGGACAGAGATTCAGCTTGCATTGCCTGAACCAACTTTGTTCTGCGCTGAAACGCTGTTTTCTGACATTTCAGGGTCTAACTTCAAAAATCATGCAAAACACTTCTAACACCTTCAGATATGTTTCTCTGTGTTGCAAAATAGGTTTTATTCATGCACAGAGTGTAAATTTAAAGTGGGACAGAGATTCAGCTTGCATTGCCTGAAGCAACTTTGTTCTGCGCTGAAAAGCTGTTTTCTGACATTTCAGGGTCTAACTTCAAAAATCATGCAAAACACTTCTAACACCTTCAGATATGTTTCTCTGTGTTGCAAAATAGGTTTTATTCATGCACAGACTGCAAAGTTAAAGTGGGACCGAGATTCAGCTTGCATTGCCTGAACCAACTTTGTTCTGCGCTGAAAAGCTGTTTTATGACATTTCAGGGTCTAACTTCAAAAATCATGCAAAACACTTCTAACACCTTCAGATATGTTTCTCTGTGTTGCAAAATAGCTTTTATTCATGCACAGAGTGTAAATTTAAAGTGGGACAGAGATTCAGCTTGCATTGCCTGAACTAACTTTGTTCTGCGCTGAAACGCTGTTTTCTGACATTTCAGGGTCTAACTTCAAAAATCATGCAAAACACTTCTAACACCTTCAGATATGTTTCTCTGTGTTGCAAAATAGGTTTTATTCATGCACAGACTGCAAATTTAAAGTGGGACAGAGATTCAGCTTGCATTGCGTGAACCAACTTTGTTCTGCGCTGAAACGCTGTTTTCTGACATTTCAGGGTCTAACTTCAAAAATCATGCAAAACACTTCTAACACCTTCAGATATGTTTCTCTGTGTTGCAAAATAGCTTTTATTCATGCACAGAGTGTAAATTTAAAGTGGGACAGAGATTCAGCTTGCATTGCCTTAACCAACTTTGTTCTGCGCTGAAACGCTGTTTTCTGACATTTCAGGGTCTAACTTCAAAAATCATGCAAAACACTTCTAACACCTTCAGATATGTTTCTCTGTGTTGCAAAATAGGTTTTATTCATTCACAGACTGCAAAGTTAAAGTGGGACCGAGATTCAGCTTGCATTGCCCGAACCAACTTTGTTCTGCGCTGAAAAGCTGTTTTCTGACATTTCAGGGCCTAACTTCAAAAATCATGCAAAACACTTCTAACACCTTCAGATATGTTTCTCTGTGTTGCAAAATAGCTTTTATTCATGCACAGAGTGTAAATTTAAAGTGGGACAGAGATTCAGCTTGCATTGCCTGAACCAACTTTGTTCTGCGCTGAAACGCTGTTTTCTGACATTTCAGGGTCTAACTTCAAAAATCATGCAAAACACTTCTAACACCTTCAGATATGTTTCTCTGTGTTGCAAAATAGGTTTTATTCATGCACAGACTGCAAATTTAAAGTGGGACAGAGATTCAGCTTGCATTGCCTGAAGCAACTTTGTTCTGCGCTGAAAAGCTGTTTTCTGACATTTCAGGGTCTAACTTCAAAAATCATGCAAAACACTTCTAACACCTTCAGATATGTTTCTCTGTGTTGCAAAATAGGTTTTATTCATGCACAGACTGCAAAGTTAAAGTGGGACCGAGATTCAGCTTGCATTGCCTGAACCAACTTTGTTCTGCGCTGAAAAGCTGTTTTCTGACATTTCAGGGTCTAACTTCAAAAATCATGCAAAACACTTCTAACACCTTCAGATATGTTTCTCTGTGTTGCAAAATAGGTTTTATTCATTCACAGACTGCAAAGTTAAAGTGGGACCGAGATTCAGCTTGCATTGCCTGAACCAACTTTGTTCTGCGCTGAAAAGCTGTTTTCTGACATTTCAGGGTCTAACTTCAAAAATCATGCAAAACACTTCTAACACCTTCAGATATGTTTCTCTGTGTTGCAAAATAGGTTTTATTCATTCACAGACTGCAAAGTTAAAGTGGGACCGAGATTCAGCTTGCATTGCCTGAACCAACTTTGTTCTGCGCTGAAAAGCTGTTTTCTGACATTTCAGGGTCTAACTTCAAAAATCATGCAAAACACTTCTAACACCTTCAGATATGTTTCTCTGTGTTGCAAAATAGCTTTTATTCATGCACAGAGTGTAAATTTAAAGTGGGACAGAGATTCAGCTTGCATTGCCTGAACCAACTTTGTTCTGCGCTGAAACGCTGTTTTCTGACATTTCAGGGTCTAACTTCAAAAATCATGCAAAACACTTCTAACACCTTCAGATATGTTTCTCTGTGTTGCAAAATAGGTTTTATTCATGCACAGACTGCAAATTTAAAGTGGGACAGAGATTCAGCTTGCATTGCCTGAACCAACTTTGTTCTGCGCTGAAAAGCTGTTTTCTGACATTTCAGGGTCTAACTTCAAAAATCATGCAAAACACTTCTAACACCTTCAGATATGTTTCTCTGTGTTGCAAAATAGGTTTTATTCATTCACAGACTGCAAAGTTAAAGTGGGACCGAGATTCAGCTTGCATTGCCTGAACCAACTTTGTTCTGCGCTGAAAAGCTGTTTTCTGACATTTCAGGGTCTAACTTCAAAAATCATGCAAAACACTTCTAACACCTTCAGATATGTTTCTCTGTGTTGCAAAATAGCTTTTATTCATGCACAGAGTGTAAATTTAAAGTGGGACAGAGATTCAGCTTGCATTGCCTGAACCAACTTTGTTATGCGCTGAAACGCTGTTTTCTGACATTTCAGGGTCTAACTTCAAAAATCATGCAAAACACTTCTAACACCTTCAGATATGTTTCTCTGTGTTGCAAAATAGGTTTTATTCATGCACAGACTGCAAATTTAAAGTGGGACAGAGATTCAGCTTGCATTGCCTGAACCAACTTTGTTCTGCGCTGAAAAGCTGTTTTCTGACATTTCAGGGTCTAACTTCAAAAATCATGCAAAACACTTCTTACACCTTCAGATATGTTTCTCTGTGTTGCAAAATAGCTTTTATTCATGCACAGAGTGTAAATTTAAAGTGGGACAGAGATTCAGCTTGCATTGCCTGAACCAACTTTGTTCTGCGCTGAAACGCTGTTTTCTGACATTTCAGGGTCTAACTTCAAAAATCATGCAAAACACTTCTAACACCTTCAGATATGTTTCTCTGTGTTGCAAAATAGGTTTTATTCATGCACAGACTGCAAATTTAAAGTGGGACAGAGATTCAGCTTGCATTGCCTGAACCAACTTTGTTCTGCGCTGAAAAGCTGTTTTCTGACATTTCAGGGTCTAACTTCAAAAATCATGCAAAACACTTCTAACACCTTCAGATATGTTTCTCTGTGTTGCAAAATAGCTTTTATTCATGCACAGAGTGTAAATTTAAAGTGGGACAGAGATTCAGCTTGCATTGCCTGAACCAACTTTGTTCTGCGCTGAAACGCTGTTTTCTGACATTTCAGGGTCTAACTTCAAAAATCATGCAAAACACTTCTAACACCTTCAGATATGTTTCTCTGTGTTGCAAAATAGCTTTTATTCATGCACAGAGTGTAAATTTAAAGTGGGACAGAGATTCAGCTTGCATTGCCTGAACCAACTTTGTTCTGCGCTGAAACGCTGTTTTCTGACATTTCAGGGTCTAACTTCAAAAATCATGCAAAACACTTCTAACACCTTCAGATATGTTTCTCTGTGTTGCAAAATAGGTTTTATTCATGCACAGACTGCAAAGTTAAAGTGGGACAGAGATTCAGCTTGCATTGCCTGAACCAACTTTGTTCTGCGCTGAAAAGCTGTTTTCTGACATTTCAGGGTCTAACTTCAAAAATCATGCAAAACACTTCTAACACCTTCAGATATGTTTCTCTGTGTTGCAAAATAGCTTTTATTCATGCACAGAGTGTAAATTTAAAGTGGGACAGAGATTCAGCTTGCATTGCCTGAACCAACTTTGTTCTGCGCTGAAAAGCTGTTTTCTGACATTTCAGGGTCTAACTTCAAAAATCATGCAAAACACTTCTTACACCTTCAGATATGTTTCTCTGTGTTGCAAAATAGCTTTTATTCATGCACAGACTGCAAAGTTAAAGTGGGACCGAGATTCAGCTTGCATTGCCTGAACCAACTTTGTTCTGCGCTGAAACGCTGTTTTCTGACATTTCAGGGTCTAACTTCAAAAATCATGCAAAACACTTCTAACACCTTCAGATATGTTTCTCTGTGTTGCAAAATAGCTTTTATTCATGCACAGAGTGTAAATTTAAAGTGGGACAGAGATTCAGCTTGCATTGCCTGAACCAACTTTGTTCTGCGCTGAAACGCTGTTTTCTGACATTTCAGGGTCTAACTTCAAAAATCATGCAAAACACTTCTAACACCTTCAGATATGTTTCTCTGTGTTGCAAAATAGGTTTTATTCATGCACAGAGTGTAAATTTAAAGTGGGACAGAGATTCAGCTTGCATTGCCTGAACCAACTTTGTTCTGCGCTGAAAAGCTGTTTTCTGACATTTCAGGGTCTAACTTCAAAAATCATGCAAAACACTTCTACCACCTTCAGATAAGTTTCTCTGTGTTGCAAAATAGCTTTTATTCATGCACAGAGTGTAAATTTAAAGTGGGACAGAGATTCAGCTTGCATTGCCTGAACCAACTTTGTTCTGCGCTGAAACGCTGTTTTCTGACATTTCAGGGTCTAACTTCAAAAATCATGCAAAACACTTCTAACACCTTCAGATATGTTTCTCTGTGTTGCAAAATAGGTTTTATTCATTCACAGACTGCAAAGTTAAAGTGGGACAGAGATTCAGCTTGCATTGCCTGAACCAACTTTGTTCTGCGCTGAAAAGCTGTTTTCTGACATTTCAGGGTCTAACTTCAAAAATCATGCAAAACACTTCTAACACCTTCAGATATGTTTCTCTGTGTTGCAAAATAGCTTTTATTCATGCACAGGGTGTAAATTTAAAGTGGGACAGAGATTCAGCTTGCATTGCCTGAACCAACTTTGTTCTGCGCTGAAACGCTGTTTTCTGACATTTCAGGGTCTAACTTCAAAAATCATGCAAAACACTTCTAACACCTTCAGATATGTTTCTCTGTGTTGCAAAATAGGTTTTATTCATGCACAGACTGCAAATTTAAAGTGGGACAGAGATTCAGCTTGCATTGCCTGAACCAACTTTGTTCTGCGCTGAAAAGCTGTTTTCTGACATTTCAGGGTCTAACTTCAAAAATCATGCAAAACACTTCTTACACCTTCAGATATGTTTCTCTGTGTTGCAAAATAGCTTTTATTCATGCACAGAGTGTAAATTTAAAGTGGGACAGAGATTCAGCTTGCATTGCCTGAACCAACTTTGTTCTGCGCTGAAACGCTGTTTTCTGACATTTCAGGGTCTAACTTCAAAAATCTTGCAAAACACTTCTAACACCTTCAGATATGTTTCTCTGTGTTGCAAAATAGCTTTTATTCATGCACAGAGTGTAAATTTAAAGTGGGACAGAGATTCAGCTTGCATTGCCTGAACCAACTTTGTTCTGCGCTGAAACGCTGTTTTCTGACATTTCAGGGTCTAACTTCAAAAATCATGCAAAACACTTCTAACACCTTCAGATATGTTTCTCTGTGTTGCAAAATAGGTTTTATTCATGCACAGACTGCAAAGTTAAAGTGGGACCGAGATTCAGCTTGCATTGCCTGAACCAACTTTGTTCTGCGCTGAAAAGCTGTTTTCTGACATTTCAGGGTCTAACTTCAAAAATCATGCAAAACACTTCTAACACCTTCAGATATGTTTCTCTGTGTTGCAAAATAGCTTTTATTCATGCACAGGGTGTAAATTTAAAGTGGGACAGAGATTCAGCTTGCATTGCCTGAACCAACTTTGTTCTGCTCTGAAACGCTGTTTTCTGACATTTCAGGGTCTAACTTCAAAAATCATGCAAAACACTTCTAACACCTTCAGATATGTTTCTCTGTGTTGCAAAATAGGTTTTATTCATGCACAGACTGCAAATTTAAAGTGGGACAGAGATTCAGCTTGCATTGCCTGAACCAACTTTGTTCTGCGCTGAAAAGCTGTTTTCTGACTTTTCAGGGTCTAACTTCAAAAATCATGCAAAACACTTCTAACACCTTCAGATATGTTTCTCTGTGTTGCAAAATAGGTTTTATTCATGCACAGACTGCAAAGTTAAAGTGGGACAGAGATTCAGCTTGCATTGCCTGAACCAACTTTGTTCTGCGCTGAAAAGCTGTTTTCTGACATTTCAGGGTCTAACTTCAAAAATCATGCAAAACACTTCTAACACCTTCAGATACGTTTCTCTGTGTTGCAAAATAGCTTTTATTCATGCACAGACTGCAAATTTAAAGTGGGACAGAGATTCAGCTTGCATTGCCTTAACCAACTTTGTTCTGCGCTGAAACGCTGTTTTCTGACATTTCAGGGTCTAACTTCAAAAATCATGCAAAACACTTCTAACACCTTCAGATATGTTTCTCTGTGTTGCAAAATAGGTTTTATTCATTCACAGACTGCAAAGTTAAAGTGGGACCGAGATTCAGCTTGCATTGCCTGAACCAACTTTGTTCTGCGCTGAAAAGCTGTTTTCTGACATTTCAGGGTCTAACTTCAAAAATCATGCAAAACACTTCTTACACCTTCAGATATGTTTCTCTGTGTTGCAAAATAGGTTTTATTCATTCACAGACTGCAAAGTTAAAGTGGGACCGAGATTCAGCTTGCATTGCCTGAACCAACTTTGTTCTGCGCTGAAACGCTGTTTTCTGACATTTCAGGGTCTAACTTCAAAAATCATGCAAAACACTTCTAACACCTTCAGATATGTTTCTCTGTGTTGCAAAATAGGTTTTATTCATGCACAGACTGCAAATTTAAAGTGGGACAGAGATTCAGCTTGCATTGCCTGAACCAACTTTGTTCTGCGCTGAAAAGCTGTTTTCTGACATTTCAGGGTCTAACTTCAAAAATCATGCAAAACACTTCTTACACCTTCAGATATGTTTCTCTGTGTTGCAAAATAGCTTTTATTCATGCACAGAGTGTAAATTTAAAGTGGGACAGAGATTCAGCTTGCATTGCCTGAACCAACTTTGTTCTGCGCTGAAACGCTGTTTTCTGACATTTCAGGGTCTAACTTCAAAAATCATGCAAAACACTTCTAACACCTTCAGATATGTTTCTCTGTGTTGCAAAATAGGTTTTATTCATGCACAGACTGCAAATTTAAAGTGGGACAGAGATTCAGCTTGCATTGCCTGAACCAACTTTGTTCTGCGCTGAAAAGCTGTTTTCTGACATTTCAGGGTCTAACTTCAAAAATCATGCAAAACACTTCTAACACCTTCAGATATGTTTCTCTGTGTTGCAAAATAGCTTTTATTCATGCACAGAGTGTAAATTTAAAGTGGGACAGAGATTCAGCTTGCATTGCCTGAACCAACTTTGTTCTGCGCTGAAACGCTGTTTTCTGACATTTCAGGGTCTAACTTCAAAAATCATGCAAAACACTTCTAACACCTTCAGATATGTTTCTCTGTGTTGCAAAATAGGTTTTATTCATGCACAGACTGCAAAGTTAAAGTGGGACAGAGATTCAGATTGCATTGCCTGAACCAACTTTGTTCTGCGCTGAAAAGCTGTTTTCTGACATTTCAGGGTCTAACTTCAAAAATCATGCAAAACACTTCTAACACCTTCAGATATGTTTCTCTGTGTTGCAAAATAGCTTTTATTCATGCACAGAGTGTAAATTTAAAGTGGGACAGAGATTCAGCTTGCATTGCCTGAACCAACTTTGTTCTGCGCTGAAACGCTGTTTTCTGACATTTCAGGGTCTAACTTCAAAAATCATGCAAAACACTTCTAACACCTTCAGATATGTTTCTCTGTGTTGCAAAATAGGTTTTATTCATGCACAGACTGCAAAGTTAAAGTGGGACCGAGATTCAGCTTGCATTGCCTGAACCAACTTTGTTCTGCGCTGAAAAGCTGTTTTCTGACATTTCAGGGTCTAACTTCAAAAATCATGCAAAACACTTCTAACACCTTCAGATATGTTTCTCTGTGTTGCAAAATAGCTTTTATTCATGCACAGGGTGTAAATTTAAAGTGGGACAGAGATTCAGCTTGCATTGCCTGAACCAACTTTGTTCTGCGCTGAAACGCTGTTTTCTGACATTTCAGGGTCTAACTTCAAAAATCATGCAAAACACTTCTAACACCTTCAGATATGTTTCTCTGTGTTGCAAAATAGGTTTTATTCATGCACAGACTGCAAATTTAAAGTGGGACAGAGATTCAGCTTGCATTGCCTGAACCAACTTTGTTCTGCGCTGAAAAGCTGTTTTCTGACATTTCAGGGTCTAACTTCAAAAATCATGCAAAACACTTCTTACACCTTCAGATATGTTTCTCTGTGTTGCAAAATAGCTTTTATTCATGCACAGAGTGTAAATTTAAAGTGGGACAGAGATTCAGCTTGCATTGCCTGAACCAACTTTGTTCTGCGCTGAAACGATGTTTTCTGACATTTCAGGGTCTAACTTCAAAAATCATGCAAAACACTTCTAACACCTTCAGATATGTTTCTCTGTGTTGCAAAATAGCTTTTATTCATGCACAGAGTGTAAATTTAAAGTGGGACAGAGATTCAGCTTCCATTGCCTGAACCAACTTTGTTCTGCGCTAAAACGCTGTTTTCTGACATTTCAGGGTCTAACTTCAAAAATCATGCAAAACACTTCTAACACCTTCAGATATGTTTCTCTGTGTTGCAAAATAGGTTTTATTCATGCACAGACTGCAAAGTTAAAGTGGGACCGAGATTCAGCTTGCATTGCCTGAACCAACTTTGTTCTGCGCTGAAAAGCTGTTTTCTGACATTTCAGGGTCTAACTTCAAAAATCATGCAAAACACTTCTAACACCTTCAGATATGTTTCTCTGTGTTGCAAAATAGCTTTTATTCATGCACAGAGTGTAAATTTAAAGTGGGACAGAGATTCAGCTTGCATTGCCTGAACCAACTTTGTTCTGCGCTGAAAAGCTGTTTTCTGACATTTCAGGGTCTAACTTCAAAAATCATGCAAAACACTTCTTACACCTTCAGATATGTTTCTCTGTGTTGCAAAATAGCTTTTATTCATGCACAGACTGCAAAGTTAAAGTGGGACCGAGATTCAGCTTGCATTGCCTGAACCAACTTTGTTCTGCGCTGAAACGCTGTTTTCTGACATTTCAGGGTCTAACTTCAAAAATCATGCAAAACACTTCTAACACCTTCAGATATGTTTCTCTGTGTTGCAAAATAGCTTTTATTCATGCACAGAGTGTAAATTTAAAGTGGGACAGAGATTCAGCTTGCATTGCCTGAACCAACTTTGTTCTGCGCTGAAACGCTGTTTTCTGACATTTCAGGGTCTAACTTCAAAAATCATGCAAAACACTTCTAACACCTTCAGATATGTTTCTCTGTGTTGCAAAATAGGTTTTATTCATGCACAGAGTGTAAATTTAAAGTGGGACAGAGATTCAGCTTGCATTGCCTGAACCAACTTTGTTCTGCGCTGAAAAGCTGTTTTCTGACATTTCAGGGTCTAACTTCAAAAATCATGCAAAACACTTCTAACACCTTCAGATAAGTTTCTCTGTGTTGCAAAATAGCTTTTATTCATGCACAGAGTGTAAATTTAAAGTGGGACAGAGATTCAGCTTGCATTGCCTGAACCAACTTTGTTCTGCGCTGAAACGCTGTTTTCTGACATTTCAGGGTCTAACTTCAAAAATCATGCAAAACACTTCTAACACCTTCAGATATGTTTCTCTGTGTTGCAAAATAGGTTTTATTCATTCACAGACTGCAAAGTTAAAGTGGGACAGAGATTCAGCTTGCATTGCCTGAACCAACTTTGTTCTGCGCTGAAAAGCTGTTTTCTGACATTTCAGGGTCTAACTTCAAAAATCATGCAAAACACTTCTAACACCTTCAGATATGTTTCTCTGTGTTGCAAAATAGCTTTTATTCATGCACAGGGTGTAAATTTAAAGTGGGACAGAGATTCAGCTTGCATTGCCTGAACCAACTTTGTTCTGCGCTGAAACGCTGTTTTCTGACATTTCAGGGTCTAACTTCAAAAATCATGCAAAACACTTCTAACACCTTCAGATATGTTTCTCTGTGTTGCAAAATAGGTTTTATTCATGCACAGACTGCAAATTTAAAGTGGGACAGAGATTCAGCTTGCATTGCCTGAACCAACTTTGTTCTGCGCTGAAAAGCTGTTTTCTGACATTTCAGGGTCTAACTTCAAAAATCATGCAAAACACTTCTTACACCTTCAGATATGTTTCTCTGTGTTGCAAAATAGCTTTTATTCATGCACAGAGTGTAAATTTAAAGTGGGACAGAGATTCAGCTTGCATTGCCTGAACCAACTTTGTTCTGCGCTGAAACGCTGTTTTCTGACATTTCAGGGTCTAACTTCAAAAATCTTGCAAAACACTTCTAACACCTTCAGATATGTTTCTCTGTGTTGCAAAATAGCTTTTATTCATGCACAGAGTGTAAATTTAAAGTGGGACAGAGATTCAGCTTGCATTGCCTGAACCAACTTTGTTCTGCGCTGAAACGCTGTTTTCTGACATTTCAGGGTCTAACTTCAAAAATCATGCAAAACACTTCTAACACCTTCAGATATGTTTCTCTGTGTTGCAAAATAGGTTTTATTCATGCACAGACTGCAAAGTTAAAGTGGGACCGAGATTCAGCTTGCATTGCCTGAACCAACTTTGTTCTGCGCTGAAAAGCTGTTTTCTGACATTTCAGGGTCTAACTTCAAAAATCATGCAAAACACTTCTAACACCTTCAGATATGTTTCTCTGTGTTGCAAAATAGCTTTTATTCATGCACAGGGTGTAAATTTAAAGTGGGACAGAGATTCAGCTTGCATTGCCTGAACCAACTTTGTTCTGCTCTGAAACGCTGTTTTCTGACATTTCAGGGTCTAACTTCAAAAATCATGCAAAACACTTCTAACACCTTCAGATATGTTTCTCTGTGTTGCAAAATAGGTTTTATTCATGCACAGACTGCAAATTTAAAGTGGGACAGAGATTCAGCTTGCATTGCCTGAACCAACTTTGTTCTGCGCTGAAAAGCTGTTTTCTGACTTTTCAGGGTCTAACTTCAAAAATCATGCAAAACACTTCTAACACCTTCAGATATGTTTCTCTGTGTTGCAAAATAGGTTTTATTCATGCACAGACTGCAAAGTTAAAGTGGGACAGAGATTCAGCTTGCATTGCCTGAACCAACTTTGTTCTGCGCTGAAAAGCTGTTTTCTGACATTTCAGGGTCTAACTTCAAAAATCATGCAAAACACTTCTAACACCTTCAGATACGTTTCTCTGTGTTGCAAAATAGCTTTTATTCATGCACAGACTGCAAATTTAAAGTGGGACAGAGATTCAGCTTGCATTGCCTTAACCAACTTTGTTCTGCGCTGAAACGCTGTTTTCTGACATTTCAGGGTCTAACTTCAAAAATCATGCAAAACACTTCTAACACCTTCAGATATGTTTCTCTGTGTTGCAAAATAGGTTTTATTCATTCACAGACTGCAAAGTTAAAGTGGGACCGAGATTCAGCTTGCATTGCCTGAACCAACTTTGTTCTGCGCTGAAAAGCTGTTTTCTGACATTTCAGGGTCTAACTTCAAAAATCATGCAAAACACTTCTTACACCTTCAGATATGTTTCTCTGTGTTGCAAAATAGCTTTTATTCATGCACAGAGTGTAAATTTAAAGTGGGACAGAGATTCAGCTTGCATTGCCTGAACCAACTTTGTTCTGCGCTGAAACGCTGTTTTCTGACATTTCAGGGTCTAACTTCAAAAATCTTGCAAAACACTTCTAACACCTTCAGATATGTTTCTCTGTGTTGCAAAATAGCTTTTATTCATGCACAGAGTGTAAATTTAAAGTGGGACAGAGATTCAGCTTGCATTGCCTGAACCAACTTTGTTCTGCGCTGAAACGCTGTTTTCTGACATTTCAGGGTCTAACTTCAAAAATCATGCAAAACACTTCTAACACCTTCAGATATGTTTCTCTGTGTTGCAAAATAGCTTTTATTCATGCACAGGGTGTAAATTTAAAGTGGGACAGAGATTCAGCTTGCATTGCCTGAACCAACTTTGTTCTGCTCTGAAACGCTGTTTTCTGATATTTCAGGGTCTAACTTCAAAAATCTTGCAAAACACTTCTAACACCTTCAGATATGTTTCTCTGTGTTGCAAAATAGCTTTTATTCATGCACAGAGTGTAAATTTAAAGTGGGACAGAGATTCAGCTTGCATTGCCTGAACCAACTTTGTTCTGCGCTGAAACGCTGTTTTCTGACATTTCAGGGTCTAACTTCAAAAATCATGCAAAACACTTCTAACACCTTCAGATATGTTTCTCTGTGTTGCAAAATAGGTTTTATTCATGCACAGACTGCAAAGTTAAAGTGGGACCGAGATTCAGCTTGCATTGCCTGAACCAACTTTGTTCTGCGCTGAAAAGCTGTTTTCTGACATTTCAGGGTCTAACTTCAAAAATCATGCAAAACACTTCTAACACCTTCAGATATGTTTCTCTGTGTTGCAAAATAGCTTTTATTCATGCACAGGGTGTAAATTTAAAGTGGGACAGAGATTCAGCTTGCATTGCCTGAACCAACTTTGTTCTGCTCTGAAACGCTGTTTTCTGACATTTCAGGGTCTAACTTCAAAAATCATGCAAAACACTTCTAACACCTTCAGATATGTTT
Source organism: Garra rufa (assembly GCF_049309525.1). NCBI lineage: Eukaryota > Metazoa > Chordata > Actinopteri > Cypriniformes > Cyprinidae > Garra > Garra rufa. The sequence goes on from NW_027394291.1 coordinate 93,935, forward strand.
CTCTGTGTTGCAAAATAGGTTTTATTCATGCACAGACTGCAAATTTAAAGTGGGACAGAGATTCAGCTTGCATTGCCTGAACCAACTTTGTTCTGCGCTGAAAAGCTGTTTTCTGACTTTTCAGGGTCTAACTTCAAAAATCATGCAAAACACTTCTAACACCTTCAGATATGTTTCTCTGTGTTGCAAAATAGGTTTTATTCATGCACAGACTGCAAAGTTAAAGTGGGACAGAGATTCAGCTTGCATTGCCTGAACCAACTTTGTTCTGCGCTGAAAAGCTGTTTTCTGACATTTCAGGGTCTAACTTCAAAAATCATGCAAAACACTTCTAACACCTTCAGATACGTTTCTCTGTGTTGCAAAATAGCTTTTATTCATGCACAGACTGCAAATTTAAAGTGGGACAGAGATTCAGCTTGCATTGCCTTAACCAACTTTGTTCTGCGCTGAAACGCTGTTTTCTGACATTTCAGGGTCTAACTTCAAAAATCATGCAAAACACTTCTAACACCTTCAGATATGTTTCTCTGTGTTGCAAAATAGGTTTTATTCATTCACAGACTGCAAAGTTAAAGTGGGACCGAGATTCAGCTTGCATTGCCTGAACCAACTTTGTTCTGCGCTGAAAAGCTGTTTTCTGACATTTCAGGGTCTAACTTCAAAAATCATGCAAAACACTTCTTACACCTTCAGATATGTTTCTCTGTGTTGCAAAATAGCTTTTATTCATGCACAGAGTGTAAATTTAAAGTGGGACAGAGATTCAGCTTGCATTGCCTGAACCAACTTTGTTCTGCGCTGAAACGCTGTTTTCTGACATTTCAGGGTCTAACTTCAAAAATCATGCAAAACACTTCTAACACCTTCAGATATGTTTCTCTGTGTTGCAAAATAGGTTTTATTCATGCACAGACTGCAAATTTAAAGTGGGACAGAGATTCAGCTTGCATTGCCTGAACCAACTTTGTTCTGCGCTGAAAAGCTGTTTTCTGACATTTCAGGGTCTAACTTCAAAAATCATGCAAAACACTTCTAACACCTTCAGATATGTTTCTCTGTGTTGCAAAATAGCTTTTATTCATGCACAGAGTGTAAATTTAAAGTGGGACAGAGATTCAGCTTGCATTGCCTTAACCAACTTTGTTCTGCGCTGAAACGCTGTTTTCTGACATTTCAGGGTCTAACTTCAAAAATCATGCAAAACACTTCTAACACCTTGAGATATGTTTCTCTGTGTTGCAAAATAGGTTTTATTCATTCACAGACTGCAAAGTTAAAGTGGGACCGAGATTCAGCTTGCATTGCCTGAACCAACTTTGTTCTGCGCTGAAAAGCTGTTTTCTGACATTTCAGGGTCTAACTTCAAAAATCATGCAAAACACTTCTTACACCTTCAGATATGTTTCTCTGTGTTGCAAAATAGCTTTTATTCATGCACAGAGTGTAAATTTAAAGTGGGACAGAGATTCAGCTTGCATTGCCTGAACCAACTTTGTTCTGCGCTGAAACGCTGTTTTCTGACATTTCAGGGTCTAACTTCAAAAATCATGCAAAACACTTCTAACACCTTCAGATATGTTTCTCTGTGTTGCAAAATAGGTTTTATTCATGCACAGACTGCAAATTTAAAGTGGGACAGAGATTCAGCTTGCATTGCCTGAACCAACTTTGTTCTGCGCTGAAACGCTGTTTTCTGACATTTCAGGGTCTAACTTCAAAAATCATGCAAAACACTTCTAACACCTTCAGATATGTTTCTCTGTGTTGCAAAATAGGTTTTATTCATGCACAGACTGCAAATTTAAAGTGGGACAGAGATTCAGCTTGCATTGCCTGAACCAACTTTGTTCTGCGCTGAAACGCTGTTTTCTGACATTTCAGGGTCTAACTTCAAAAATCATGCAAAACACTTCTAACACCTTCAGATATGTTTCTCTGTGTTGCAAAATAGGTTTTATTCATGCACAGACTGCAAATTTAAAGTGGGACAGAGATTCAGCTTGCATTGCCTGAACCAACTTTGTTCTGCGCTGAAAAGCTGTTTTCTGACATTTCAGGGTCTAATTTCAAAAATCATGCAAAACACTTCTAACACCTTCAGATATGTTTCTCTGTGTTGCAAAATAGCTTTTATTCATGCACAGAGTGTAAATTTAAAGTGGGACAGAGATTCAGCTTGCATTGCCTGAACCAACTTTGTTCTGCGCTGAAACGCTGTTTTCTGACATTTCAGGGTCTAACTTCAAAAATCATGCAAAACACTTCTAACACCTTCAGATATGTTTCTCTGTGTTGCAAAATAGGTTTTATTCATGCACAGACTGCAAATTTAAAGTGGGACAGAGATTCAGCTTGCATTGCCTGAACCAACTTTGTTCTGCGCTGAAACGCTGTTTTCTGACATTTCAGGGTCTAACTTCAAAAATCATGCAAAACACTTCTAACACCTTCAGATATGTTTCTCTGTGTTGCAAAATAGGTTTTATTCATGCACAGACTGCAAATTTAAAGTGGGACAGAGATTCAGCTTGCATTGCCTGAACCAACTTTGTTCTGCGCTGAAAAGCTGTTTTCTGACATTTCAGGGTCTAACTTCAAAAATCATGCAAAACACTTCTAACACCTTCAGATATGTTTCTCTGTGTTGCAAAATAGCTTTTATTCATGCACAGAGTGTAAATTTAAAGTGGGACAGAGATTCAGCTTGCATTGCCTGAACCAACTTTGTTCTGCGCTGAAACGCTGTTTTCTGACATTTCAGGGTCTAACTTCAAAAATCATGCAAAACACTTCTAACACCTTCAGATATGTTTCTCTGTGTTGCAAAATAGGTTTTATTCATGCACAGACTGCAAAGTTAAAGTGGGACCGAGATTCAGCTTGCATTGCCTGAACCAACTTTGTTCTGCGCTGAAAAGCTGTTTTATGACATTTCAGGGTCTAACTTCAAAAATCATGCAAAACACTTCTAACACCTTCAGATATGTTTCTCTGTGTTGCAAAATAGTTTTTATTCATGCACAGAGTGTAAATTTAAAGTGGGACAGAGATTCAGCTTGCATTGCCTGAACCAACTTTGTTCTGCGCTGAAACGCTGTTTTCTGACATTTCAGGGTCTAACTTCAAAAATCATGCAAAACACTTCTAACACCTTCAGATATGTTTCTCTGTGTTGCAAAATAGGTTTTATTCATGCACAGACTGCAAATTTAAAGTGGGACAGAGATTCAGCTTGCATTGCCTGAACCAACTTTGTTCTGCGCTGAAACGCTGTTTGCTGACATTTCAGGGTCTAACTTCAAAAATCATGCAAAACACTTCTAACACCTTCAGATATGTTTCTCTGTGTTGCAAAATAGGTTTTATTCATTCACAGACTGCAAAGTTAAAGTGGGACCGAGATTCAGCTTGCATTGCCTGAACCAACTTTGTTCTGCGCTGAAACGCTGTTTTCTGACATTTCAGGGTCTAACTTCAAAAATCATGCAAAACACTTCTAACACCTTCAGATATGTTTCTCTGTGTTGCAAAATAGGTTTTATTCATGCACAGACTGCAAATTTAAAGTGGGACAGAGATTCAGCTTGCATTGCCTGAACCAACTTTGTTCTGCTCTGAAACGCTGTTTTCTGACATTTCAGGGTCTAACTTCAAAAATCATGCAAAACACTTCTAACACCTTCAGATATGTTTCTCTGTGTTGCAAAATAGCTTTTATTCATGCACAGAGTGTAAATTTAAAGTGGGACAGAGATTCAGCTTGCATTGCCTTAACCAACTTTGTTCTGCGCTGAAACGCTGTTTTCTGACATTTCAGGGTCTAACTTCAAAAATCATGCAAAACACTTCTAACACCTTCAGATATGTTTCTCTGTGTTGCAAAATAGGTTTTATTCATTCACAGACTGCAAAGTTAAAGTGGGACCGAGATTCAGCTTGCATTGCCTGAACCAACTTTGTTCTGCGCTGAAAAGCTGTTTTCTGACATTTCAGGGTCTAACTTCAAAAATCATGCAAAACACTTCTTACACCTTCAGATATGTTTCTCTGTGTTGCAAAATAGCTTTTATTCATGCACAGAGTGTAAATTTAAAGTGGGACAGAGATTCAGCTTGCATTGCCTGAACCAACTTTGTTCTGCGCTGAAACGCTGTTTTCTGACATTTCAGGGTCTAACTTCAAAAATCATGCAAAACACTTCTAACAACTTCAGATATGTTTCTCTGTGTTGCAAAATAGGTTTTATTCATGCACAGACTGCAAAGTTAAAGTGGGACCGAGATTCAGCTTGCATTGCCTGAACCAACTTTGTTCTGCGCTGAAAAGCTGTTTTATGACATTTCAGGGTCTAACTTCAAAAATCATGCAAAACACTTCTAACACCTTCAGATAAGTTTCTCTGTGTTGCAAAATAGCTTTTATTCATGCACAGAGTGTAAATTTAAAGTGGGACAGAGATTCAGCTTGCATTGCCTGAACCAACTTTGTTCTGCGCTGAAACGCTGTTTTCTGACATTTCAGGGTCTAACTTCAAAAATCATGCAAAACACTTCTAACACCTTCAGATATGTTTCTCTGTGTTGCAAAATAGGTTTTATTCATTCACAGACTGCAAAGTTAAAGTGGGACCGAGATTCAGCTTGCATTGCCTGAACCAACTTTGTTCTGCGCTGAAAAGCTGTTTTCTGACATTTCAGGGTCTAACTTCAAAAATCATGCAAAACACTTCTAACACCTTCAGATATGTTTCTCTGTGTTGCAAAATAGCTTTTATTCATGCACAGGGTGTAAATTTAAAGTGGGACAGAGATTCAGCTTGCATTGCCTGAACCAACTTTGTTCTGCGCTGAAACGCTGTTTTCTGACATTTCAGGGTCTAACTTCAAAAATCATGCAAAACACTTCTAACACCTTCAGATATGTTTCTCTGTGTTGCAAAATAGGTTTTATTCATGCACAGACTGCAAATTTAAAGTGGGACAGAGATTCAGCTTGCATTGCCTGAACCAACTTTGTTCTGCGCTGAAAAGCTGTTTTCTGACATTTCAGGGTCTAACTTCAAAAATCATGCAAAACACTTCTTACACCTTCAGATATGTTTCTCTGTGTTGCAAAATAGCTTTTATTCATGCACAGAGTGTAAATTTAAAGTGGGACAGAGATTCAGCTTGCATTGCCTGAACCAACTTTGTTCTGCGCTGAAACGCTGTTTTCTGACATTTCAGGGTCTAACTTCAAAAATCTTGCAAAACACTTCTAACACCTTCAGATATGTTTCTCTGTGTTGCAAAATAGCTTTTATTCATGCACAGAGTGTAAATTTAAAGTGGGACAGAGATTCAGCTTGCATTGCCTGAACCAACTTTGTTCTGCGCTGAAACGCTGTTTTCTGACATTTCAGGGTCTAACTTCAAAAATCATGCAAAACACTTCTAACACCTTCAGATATGTTTCTCTGTGTTGCAAAATAGGTTTTATTCATGCACAGACTGCAAAGTTAAAGTGGGACCGAGATTCAGCTTGCATTGCCTGAACCAACTTTGTTCTGCGCTGAAAAGCTGTTTTCTGACATTTCAGGGTCTAACTTCAAAAATCATGCAAAACACTTCTAACACCTTCAGATATGTTTCTCTGTGTTGCAAAATAGCTTTTATTCATGCACAGGGTGTAAATTTAAAGTGGGACAGAGATTCAGCTTGCATTGCCTGAACCAACTTTGTTCTGCTCTGAAACGCTGTTTTCTGACATTTCAGGGTCTAACTTCAAAAATCATGCAAAACACTTCTAACACCTTCAGATATGTTTCTCTGTGTTGCAAAATAGGTTTTATTCATGCACAGACTGCAAATTTAAAGTGGGACAGAGATTCAGCTTGCATTGCCTGAACCAACTTTGTTCTGCGCTGAAAAGCTGTTTTCTGACATTTCAGGGTCTAACTTCAAAAATCATGCAAAACACTTCTAACACCTTCAGATATGTTTCTCTGTGTTGCAAAATAGCTTTTATTCATGCACAGAGTGTAAATTTAAAGTGGGACAGAGATTCAGCTTGCATTGCCTTAACCAACTTTGTTCTGCGCTGAAACGCTGTTTTCTGACATTTCAGGGTCTAACTTCAAAAATCATGCAAAACACTTCTAACACCTTGAGATATGTTTCTCTGTGTTGCAAAATAGGTTTTATTCATTCACAGACTGCAAAGTTAAAGTGGGACCGAGATTCAGCTTGCATTGCCTGAACCAACTTTGTTCTGCGCTGAAAAGCTGTTTTCTGACATTTCAGGGTCTAACTTCAAAAATCATGCAAAACACTTCTTACACCTTCAGATATGTTTCTCTGTGTTGCAAAATAGCTTTTATTCATGCACAGAGTGTAAATTTAAAGTGGGACAGAGATTCAGCTTGCATTGCCTGAACCAACTTTGTTCTGCGCTGAAACGCTGTTTTCTGACATTTCAGGGTCTAACTTCAAAAATCATGCAAAACACTTCTAACACCTTCAGATATGTTTCTCTGTGTTGCAAAATAGGTTTTATTCATGCACAGACTGCAAATTTAAAGTGGGACAGAGATTCAGCTTGCATTGCCTGAACCAACTTTGTTCTGCGCTGAAACGCTGTTTTCTGACATTTCAGGGTCTAACTTCAAAAATCATGCAAAACACTTCTAACACCTTCAGATATGTTTCTCTGTGTTGCAAAATAGGTTTTATTCATGCACAGACTGCAAATTTAAAGTGGGACAGAGATTCAGCTTGCATTGCCTGAACCAACTTTGTTCTGCGCTGAAACGCTGTTTTCTGACATTTCAGGGTCTAACTTCAAAAATCATGCAAAACACTTCTAACACCTTCAGATATGTTTCTCTGTGTTGCAAAATAGGTTTTATTCATGCACAGACTGCAAATTTAAAGTGGGACAGAGATTCAGCTTGCATTGCCTGAACCAACTTTGTTCTGCGCTGAAAAGCTGTTTTCTGACATTTCAGGGTCTAACTTCAAAAATCATGCAAAACACTTCTAACACCTTCAGATATGTTTCTCTGTGTTGCAAAATAGCTTTTATTCATGCACAGAGTGTAAATTTAAAGTGGGACAGAGATTCAGCTTGCATTGCCTGAACCAACTTTGTTCTGCGCTGAAACGCTGTTTTCTGACATTTCAGGGTCTAACTTCAAAAATCATGCAAAACACTTCTAACACCTTCAGATATGTTTCTCTGTGTTGCAAAATAGGTTTTATTCATGCACAGACTGCAAAGTTAAAGTGGGACCGAGATTCAGCTTGCATTGCCTGAACCAACTTTGTTCTGCGCTGAAAAGCTGTTTTATGACATTTCAGGGTCTAACTTCAAAAATCATGCAAAACACTTCTAACACCTTCAGATATGTTTCTCTGTGTTGCAAAATAGCTTTTATTCATGCACAGAGTGTAAATTTAAAGTGGGACAGAGATTCAGCTTGCATTGCCTGAACCAACTTTGTTCTGCGCTGAAACGCTGTTTTCTGACATTTCAGGGTCTAACTTCAAAAATCATGCAAAACACTTCTAACACCTTCAGATATGTTTCTCTGTGTTGCAAAATAGGTTTTATTCATGCACAGACTGCAAATTTAAAGTGGGACAGAGATTCAGCTTGCATTGCCTGAACCAACTTTGTTCTGCTCTGAAACGCTGTTTTCTGACATTTCAGGGTCTAACTTCAAAAATCATGCAAAACACTTCTAACACCTTCAGATATGTTTCTCTGTGTTGCAAAATAGCTTTTATTCATGCACAGAGTGTAAATTTAAAGTGGGACAGAGATTCAGCTTGCATTGCCTTAACCAACTTTGTTCTGCGCTGAAACGCTGTTTTCTGACATTTCAGGGTCTAAATTCAAAAATCATGCAAAACACTTCTAACACCTTCAGATATGTTTCTCTGTGTTGCAAAATAGGTTTTATTCATTCACAGACTGCAAAGTTAAAGTGGGACCGAGATTCAGCTTGCATTGCCTGAACCAACTTTGTTCTGCGCTGAAAAGCTGTTTTCTGACATTTCAGGGTCTAACTTCAAAAATCATGCAAAACACTTCTTACACCTTCAGATATGTTTCTCTGTGTTGCAAAATAGCTTTTATTCATGCACAGAGTGTAAATTTAAAGTGGGACAGAGATTCAGCTTGCATTGCCTGAACCAACTTTGTTCTGCGCTGAAACGCTGTTTTCTGACATTTCAGGGTCTAACTTCAAAAATCATGCAAAACACTTCTAACACCTTCAGATATGTTTCTCTGTGTTGCAAAATAGGTTTTATTCATGCACAGACTGCAAATTTAAAGTGGGACAGAGATTCAGCTTGCATTGCCTGAACCAACTTTGTTCTGCGCTGAAACGCTGTTTTCTGACATTTCAGGGTCTAACTTCAAAAATCATGCAAAACACTTCTAACACGTTCAGATATTTTTCTCTGTGTTGCAAAATAGGTTTTATTCATGCACAGACTGCAAATTTAAAGTGGGACAGAGATTCAGCTTGCATTGCCTGAACCAACTTTGTTCTGCGCTGAAAAGCTGTTTTCTGACATTTCAGGGTCTAACTTCAAAAATCATGCAAAACACTTCTAACACCTTCAGATATGTTTCTCTGTGTTGCAAAATAGCTTTTATTCATGCACAGAGTGTAAATTTAAAGTGGGACAGAGATTCAGCTTGCATTGCCTGAACCAACTTTGTTCTGCGCTGAAACGCTGTTTTCTGACATTTCAGGGTCTAACTTCAAAAATCATGCAAAACACTTCTAACACCTTCAGATATGTTTCTCTGTGTTGCAAAATAGCTTTTATTCATGCACAGAGTGTAAATTTAAAGTGGGACAGAGATTCAGCTTGCATTGCCTGAACCAACTTTGTTCTGCGCTGAAACGCTGTTTTCTGACATTTCAGGGTCTAACTTCAAAAATCATGCAAAACACTTCTAACACCTTCAGATATGTTTCTCTGTGTTGCAAAATAGGTTTTATTCATGCACAGACTGCAAATTTAAAGTGGGACAGAGATTCAGCTTGCATTGCCTGAACCAACTTTGTTCTGCGCTGAAAAGCTGTTTTCTGACATTTCAGGGTCTAACTTCAAAAATCATGCAAAACACTTCTAACACCTTCAGATATGTTTCTCTGTGTTGCAAAATAGCTTTTATTCATGCACAGAGTGTAAATTTAAAGTGGGACAGAGATTCAGCTTGCATTGCCTTAACCAACTTTGTTCTGCGCTGAAACGCTGTTTTCTGACATTTCAGGGTCTAACTTCAAAAATCATGCAAAACACTTCTAACACCTTGAGATATGTTTCTCTGTGTTGCAAAATAGCTTTTATTCATGCACAGAGTGTAAATTTAAAGTGGGACAGAGATTCAGCTTGCATTGCCTGAACCAACTTTGTTCTGCGCTGAAACGCTGTTTTCTGACATTTCAGGGTCTAACTTCAAAAATCATGCAAAACACTTCTAACACCTTCAGATATGTTTCTCTGTGTTGCAAAATAGGTTTTATTCATGCACAGACTGCAAATTTAAAGTGGGACAGAGATTCAGCTTGCATTGCCTGAACCAACTTTGTTCTGCGCTGAAACGCTGTTTTCTGACATTTCAGGGTCTAACTTCAAAAATCATGCAAAACACTTCTAACACCTTCAGATATGTTTCTCTGTGTTGCAAAATAGGTTTTATTCATGCACAGACTGCAAATTTAAAGTGGGACAGAGATTCAGCTTGCATTGCCTGAACCAACTTTGTTCTGCGCTGAAACGCTGTTTTCTGACATTTCAGGGTCTAACTTCAAAAATCATGCAAAACACTTCTAACACCTTCAGATATGTTTCTCTGTGTTGCAAAATAGGTTTTATTCATGCACAGACTGCAAATTTAAAGTGGGACAGAGATTCAGCTTGCATTGCCTGAACCAACTTTGTTCTGCGCTGAAAAGCTGTTTTCTGACATTTCAGGGTCTAATTTCAAAAATCATGCAAAACACTTCTAACACCTTCAGATATGTTTCTCTGTGTTGCAAAATAGCTTTTATTCATGCACAGAGTGTAAATTTAAAGTGGGACAGAGATTCAGCTTGCATTGCCTGAACCAACTTTGTTCTGCGCTGAAACGCTGTTTTCTGACATTTCAGGGTCTAACTTCAAAAATCATGCAAAACACTTCTAACACCTTCAGATATGTTTCTCTGTGTTGCAAAATAGGTTTTATTCATGCACAGACTGCAAAGTTAAAGTGGGACCGAGATTCAGCTTGCATTGCCTGAACCAACTTTGTTCTGCGCTGAAAAGCTGTTTTATGACATTTCAGGGTCTAACTTCAAAAATCATGCAAAACACTTCTAACACCTTCAGATATGTTTCTCTGTGTTGCAAAATAGCTTTTATTCATGCACAGAGTGTAAATTTAAAGTGGGACAGAGATTCAGCTTGCATTGCCTGAACCAACTTTGTTCTGCGCTGAAACGCTGTTTTCTGACATTTCAGGGTCTAACTTCAAAAATCATGCAAAACACTTCTAACACCTTCAGATATGTTTCTCTGTGTTGCAAAATAGGTTTTATTCATGCACAGACTGCAAATTTAAAGTGGGACAGAGATTCAGCTTGCATTGCCTGAACCAACTTTGTTCTGCTCTGAAACGCTGTTTTCTGACATTTCAGGGTCTAACTTCAAAAATCATGCAAAACACTTCTAACACCTTCAGATATGTTTCTCTGTGTTGCAAAATAGCTTTTATTCATGCACAGAGTGTAAATTTAAAGTGGGACAGAGTTTCAGCTTGCATTGCCTTAACCAACTTTGTTCTGCGCTGAAACGCTGTTTTCTGACATTTCAGGGTCTAACTTCAAAAATCATGCAAAACACTTCTAACACCTTCAGATATGTTTCTCTGTGTTGCAAAATAGGTTTTATTCATTCACAGACTGCAAAGTTAAAGTTGGACCGAGATTCAGCTTGCATTGCCTGAACCAACTTTGTTCTGCGCTGAAAAGCTGTTTTCTGACATTTCAGGGTCTAACTTCAAAAATCATGCAAAACACTTCTTACACCTTCAGATATGTTTCTCTGTGTTGCAAAATAGCTTTTATTCATGCACAGAGTGTAAATTTAAAGTGGGACAGAGATTCAGCTTGCATTGCCTGAACCAACTTTGTTTTGCGCTGAAACGCTGTTTTCTGACATTTCAGGGTCTAACTTCAAAAATCATGCAAAACACTTCTAACACCTTCAGATATGTTTCTCTGTGTTGCAAAATAGGTTTTATTCATGCACAGACTGCAAATTTAAAGTGGGACAGAGATTCAGCTTGCATTGCCTGAACCAACTTTGTTCTGCGCTGAAACGCTGTTTTCTGACATTTCAGGGTCTAACTTCAAAAATCATGCAAAACACTTCTAACACCTTCAGATATGTTTCTCTGTGTTGCAAAATAGGTTTTATTCATGCACAGACTGCAAATTTAAAGTGGGACAGAGATTCAGCTTGCATTGCCTGAACCAACTTTGTTCTGCGCTGAAAAGCTGTTTTCTGACATTTCAGGGTCTAACTTCAAAAATCATGCAAAACACTTCTAACACCTTCAGATATGTTTCTCTGTGTTGCAAAATAGCTTTTATTCATGCACAGAGTGTAAATTTAAAGTGGGACAGAGATTCAGCTTGCATTGCCTGAACCAACTTTGTTCTGCGCTGAAACGCTGTTTTCTGACATTTCAGGGTCTAACTTCAAAAATCATGCAAAACACTTCTAACACCTTCAGATATGTTTCTCTGTGTTGCAAAATAGGTTTTATTCATGCACAGACTGCAAAGTTAAAGTGGGACCGAGATTCAGCTTGCATTGCCTGAACCAACTTTGTTCTGCGCTGAAAAGCTGTTTTATGACATTTCAGGGTCTAACTTCAAAAATCATGCAAAACACTTCTAACACCTTCAGATATGTTTCTCTGTGTTGCAAAATAGTTTTTATTCATGCACAGAGTGTAAATTTAAAGTGGGACAGAGATTCAGCTTGCATTGCCTGAACCAACTTTGTTCTGCGCTGAAACGCTGTTTTCTGACATTTAAGGGTCTAACTTCAAAAATCATGCAAAACACTTCTAACACCTTCAGATATGTTTCTCTGTGTTGCAAAATAGGTTTTATTCATGCACAGACTGCAAATTTAAAGTGGGACAGAGATTCAGCTTGCATTGCCTGAACCAACTTTGTTCTGCGCTGAAACGCTGTTTTCTGACATTTCAGGGTCTAACTTCAAAAATCATGCAAAACACTTCTAACACCTTCAGATATGTTTCTCTGTGTTGCAAAATAGGTTTTATTCATTCACAGACTGCAAAGTTAAAGTGGGACCGAGATTCAGCTTGCATTGCCTGAACCAACTTTGTTCTGCGCTGAAACGCTGTTTTCTGACATTTCAGGGTCTAACTTCAAAAATCATGCAAAACACTTCTAACACCTTCAGATATGTTTCTCTGTGTTGCAAAATAGGTTTTATTCATGCACAGACTGCAAAGTTAAAGTGGGACCGAGATTCAGCTTGCATTGCCTGAACCAACTTTGTTCTGCGCTGAAAAGCTGTTTTATGACATTTCAGGGTCTAACTTCAAAAATCATGCAAAACACTTCTAACACCTTCAGATATGTTTCTCTGTGTTGCAAAATAGTTTTTATTCATGCACAGAGTGTAAATTTAAAGTGGGACAGAGATTCAGCTTGCATTGCCTGAACCAACTTTGTTCTGCGCTGAAACGCTGTTTTCTGACATTTCAGGGTCTAACTTCAAAAATCATGCAAAACACTTCTAACACCTTCAGATATGTTTCTCTGTGTTGCAAAATAGGTTTTATTCATGCACAGACTGCAAATTTAAAGTGGGACAGAGATTCAGCTTGCATTGCCTGAACCAACTTTGTTCTGCTCTGAAACGCTGTTTTCTGACATTTCAGGGTCTAACTTCAAAAATCATGCAAAACACTTCTAACACCTTCAGATATGTTTCTCTGTGTTGCAAAATAGCTTTTATTCATGCACAGAGTGTAAATTTAAAGTGGGACAGAGATTCAGCTTGCATTGCCTGAACCAACTTTGTTCTGCGCTGAAAAGCTGTTTTCTGACATTTCAGGGTCTAACTTCAAAAATCATGCAAAACACTTCTTACACCTTCAGATATGTTTCTCTGTGTTGCAAAATAGCTTTTATTCATGCACAGAGTGTAAATTTAAAGTGGGACAGAGATTCAGCTTGCATTGCCTGAACCAACTTTGTTCTGCGCTGAAAAGCTGTTTTCTGACATTTCAGGGTCTAACTTCAAAAATCATGCAAAACACTTCTAACACCTTCAGATATGTTTCTCTGTGTTGCAAAATAGCTTTTATTCATGCACAGAGTGTAAATTTAAAGTGGGACAGAGATTCAGCTTGCATTGCCTGAACCAACTTTGTTCTGCGCTGAAACGCTGTTTTCTGACATTTCAGGGTCTAACTTCAAAAATCATGCAAAACACTTCTAACACCTTCAGATATGTTTCTCTGTGTTGCAAAATAGGTTTTATTCATGCACAGACTGCAAAGTTAAAGTGGGACCGAGATTCAGCTTGCATTGCCTGAACCAACTTTGTTCTGCGCTGAAAAGCTGTTTTATGACATTTCAGGGTCTAACTTCAAAAATCATGCAAAACACTTCTAACACCTTCAGATATGTTTCTCTGTGTTGCAAAATAGTTTTTATTCATGCACAGAGTGTAAATTTAAAGTGGGACAGAGATTCAGCTTGCATTGCCTGAACCAACTTTGTTCTGCGCTGAAACGCTGTTTTCTGACATTTAAGGGTCTAACTTCAAAAATCATGCAAAACACTTCTAACACCTTCAGATATGTTTCTCTGTGTTGCAAAATAGGTTTTATTCATGCACAGACTGCAAATTTAAAGTGGGACAGAGATTCAGCTTGCATTGCCTGAACCAACTTTGTTCTGCGCTGAAACGCTGTTTTCTGACATTTCAGGGTCTAACTTCAAAAATCATGCAAAACACTTCTAACACCTTCAGATATGTTTCTCTGTGTTGCAAAATAGGTTTTATTCATTCACAGACTGCAAAGTTAAAGTGGGACCGAGATTCAGCTTGCATTGCCTGAACCAACTTTGTTCTGCGCTGAAACGCTGTTTTCTGACATTTCAGGGTCTAACTTCAAAAATCATGCAAAACACTTCTAACACCTTCAGATATGTTTCTCTGTGTTGCAAAATAGGTTTTATTCATGCACAGACTGCAAAGTTAAAGTGGGACCGAGATTCAGCTTGCATTGCCTGAACCAACTTTGTTCTGCGCTGAAAAGCTGTTTTATGACATTTCAGGGTCTAACTTCAAAAATCATGCAAAACACTTCTAACACCTTCAGATATGTTTCTCTGTGTTGCAAAATAGTTTTTATTCATGCACAGAGTGTAAATTTAAAGTGGGACAGAGATTCAGCTTGCATTGCCTGAACCAACTTTGTTCTGCGCTGAAACGCTGTTTTCTGACATTTCAGGGTCTAACTTCAAAAATCATGCAAAACACTTCTAACACCTTCAGATATGTTTCTCTGTGTTGCAAAATAGGTTTTATTCATGCACAGACTGCAAATTTAAAGTGGGACAGAGATTCAGCTTGCATTGCCTGAACCAACTTTGTTCTGCTCTGAAACGCTGTTTTCTGACATTTCAGGGTCTAACTTCAAAAATCATGCAAAACACTTCTAACACCTTCAGATATGTTTCTCTGTGTTGCAAAATAGCTTTTATTCATGCACAGAGTGTAAATTTAAAGTGGGACAGAGATTCAGCTTGCATTGCCTGAACCAACTTTGTTCTGCGCTGAAAAGCTGTTTTCTGACATTTCAGGGTCTAACTTCAAAAATCATGCAAAACACTTCTTACACCTTCAGATATGTTTCTCTGTGTTGCAAAATAGCTTTTATTCATGCACAGAGTGTAAATTTAAAGTGGGACAGAGATTCAGCTTGCATTGCCTGAACCAACTTTGTTCTGCGCTGAAACGCTGTTTTCTGACATTTCAGGGTCTAACTTCAAAAATCATGCAAAACACTTCTAACACCTTCAGATATGTTTCTCTGTGTTGCAAAATAGGTTTTATTCATGCACAGACTGCAAATTTAAAGTGGGACAGAGATTCAGCTTGCATTGCCTGAACCAACTTTGTTCTGCGCTGAAACGCTGTTTTCTGACATTTCAGGGTCTAACTTCAAAAATCATGCAAAACACTTCTAACACCTTCAGATATGTTTCTCTGTGTTGCAAAATAGGTTTTATTCATGCACAGACTGCAAATTTAAAGTGGGACAGAGATTCAGCTTGCATTGCCTGAACCAACTTTGTTCTGCGCTGAAAAGCTGTTTTCTGACATTTCAGGGTCTAACTTCAAAAATCATGCAAAACACTTCTAACACCTTCAGATATGTTTCTGTGTTGCAAAATAGCTTTTATTCATGCACAGAGTGTAAATTTAAAGTGGGACAGAGATTCAGCTTGCATTGCCTGAACCAACTTTGTTCTGCGCTGAAACGCTGTTTTCTGACATTTCAGGGTCTAACTTCAAAAATCATGCAAAACACTTCTAACACCTTCAGATATGTTTCTCTGTGTTGCAAAATAGGTTTTATTCATGCACAGACTGCAAAGTTAAAGTGGGACCGAGATTCAGCTTGCATTGCCTGAACCAACTTTGTTCTGCGCTGAAAAGCTGTTTTATGACATTTCAGGGTCTAACTTCAAAAATCATGCAAAACACTTCTAACACCTTCAGATATGTTTCTCTGTGTTGCAAAATAGTTTTTATTCATGCACAGAGTGTAAATTTAAAGTGGGACAGAGATTCAGCTTGCATTGCCTGAACCAACTTTGTTCTGCGCTGAAACGCTGTTTTCTGACATTTCAGGGTCTAACTTCAAAAATCATGCAAAACACTTCTAACACCTTCAGATATGTTTCTCTGTGTTGCAAAATAGGTTTTATTCATGCACAGACTGCAAATTTAAAGTGGGACAGAGATTCAGCTTGCATTGCCTGAACCAACTTTGTTCTGCGCTGAAACGCTGTTTTCTGACATTTCAGGGTCTAACTTCAAAAATCATGCAAAACACTTCTAACACCTTCAGATATGTTTCTCTGTGTTGCAAAATAGGTTTTATTCATTCACAGACTGCAAAGTTAAAGTGGGACCGAGATTCAGCTTGCATTGCCTGAACCAACTTTGTTCTGCGCTGAAACGCTGTTTTCTGACATTTCAGGGTCTAACTTCAAAAATCATGCAAAACACTTCTAACACCTTCAGATATGTTTCTCTGTGTTGCAAAATAGGTTTTATTCATGCACAGACTGCAAAGTTAAAGTGGGACCGAGATTCAGCTTGCATTGCCTGAACCAACTTTGTTCTGCGCTGAAAAGCTGTTTTATGACATTTCAGGGTCTAACTTCAAAAATCATGCAAAACACTTCTAACACCTTCAGATATGTTTCTCTGTGTTGCAAAATAGTTTTTATTCATGCACAGAGTGTAAATTTAAAGTGGGACAGAGATTCAGCTTGCATTGCCTGAACCAACTTTGTTCTGCGCTGAAACGCTGTTTTCTGACATTTCAGGGTCTAACTTCAAAAATCATGCAAAACACTTCTAACACCTTCAGATATGTTTCTCTGTGTTGCAAAATAGGTTTTATTCATGCACAGACTGCAAATTTAAAGTGGGACAGAGATTCAGCTTGCATTGCCTGAACCAACTTTGTTCTGCTCTGAAACGCTGTTTTCTGACATTTCAGGGTCTAACTTCAAAAATCATGCAAAACACTTCTAACACCTTCAGATATGTTTCTCTGTGTTGCAAAATAGCTTTTATTCATGCACAGAGTGTAAATTTAAAGTGGGACAGAGATTCAGCTTGCATTGCCTGAACCAACTTTGTTCTGCGCTGAAACGCTGTTTTCTGACATTTCAGGGTCTAACTTCAAAAATCATGCAAAACACTTCTAACACCTTCAGATATGTTTCTCTGTGTTGCAAAATAGGTTTTATTCATGCACAGACTGCAAAGTTAAAGTGGGACCGAGATTCAGCTTGCATTGCCTGAACCAACTTTGTTCTGCGCTGAAAAGCTGTTTTATGACATTTCAGGGTCTAACTTCAAAAATCATGCAAAACACTTCTAACACCTTCAGATATGTTTCTCTGTGTTGCAAAATAGTTTTTATTCATGCACAGAGTGTAAATTTAAAGTGGGACAGAGATTCAGCTTGCATTGCCTGAACCAACTTTGTTCTGCGCTGAAACGCTGTTTTCTGACATTTAAGGGTCTAACTTCAAAAATCATGCAAAACACTTCTAACACCTTCAGATATGTTTCTCTGTGTTGCAAAATAGGTTTTATTCATGCACAGACTGCAAATTTAAAGTGGGACAGAGATTCAGCTTGCATTGCCTGAACCAACTTTGTTCTGCGCTGAAACGCTGTTTTCTGACATTTCAGGGTCTAACTTCAAAAATCATGCAAAACACTTCTAACACCTTCAGATATGTTTCTCTGTGTTGCAAAATAGGTTTTATTCATTCACAGACTGCAAAGTTAAAGTGGGACCGAGATTCAGCTTGCATTGCCTGAACCAACTTTGTTCTGCGCTGAAACGCTGTTTTCTGACATTTCAGGGTCTAACTTCAAAAATCATGCAAAACACTTCTAACACCTTCAGATATGTTTCTCTGTGTTGCAAAATAGGTTTTATTCATGCACAGACTGCAAAGTTAAAGTGGGACCGAGATTCAGCTTGCATTGCCTGAACCAACTTTGTTCTGCGCTGAAAAGCTGTTTTATGACATTTCAGGGTCTAACTTCAAAAATCATGCAAAACACTTCTAACACCTTCAGATATGTTTCTCTGTGTTGCAAAATAGTTTTTATTCATGCACAGAGTGTAAATTTAAAGTGGGACAGAGATTCAGCTTGCATTGCCTGAACCAACTTTGTTCTGCGCTGAAACGCTGTTTTCTGACATTTCAGGGTCTAACTTCAAAAATCATGCAAAACACTTCTAACACCTTCAGATATGTTTCTCTGTGTTGCAAAATAGGTTTTATTCATGCACAGACTGCAAATTTAAAGTGGGACAGAGATTCAGCTTGCATTGCCTGAACCAACTTTGTTCTGCTCTGAAACGCTGTTTTCTGACATTTCAGGGTCTAACTTCAAAAATCATGCAAAACACTTCTAACACCTTCAGATATGTTTCTCTGTGTTGCAAAATAGCTTTTATTCATGCACAGAGTGTAAATTTAAAGTGGGACAGAGATTCAGCTTGCATTGCCTGAACCAACTTTGTTCTGCGCTGAAAAGCTGTTTTCTGACATTTCAGGGTCTAACTTCAAAAATCATGCAAAACACTTCTTACACCTTCAGATATGTTTCTCTGTGTTGCAAAATAGCTTTTATTCATGCACAGAGTGTAAATTTAAAGTGGGACAGAGATTCAGCTTGCATTGCCTGAACCAACTTTGTTCTGCGCTGAAAAGCTGTTTTCTGACATTTCAGGGTCTAACTTCAAAAATCATGCAAAACACTTCTAACACCTTCAGATATGTTTCTCTGTGTTGCAAAATAGCTTTTATTCATGCACAGAGTGTAAATTTAAAGTGGGACAGAGATTCAGCTTGCATTGCCTGAACCAACTTTGTTCTGCGCTGAAACGCTGTTTTCTGACATTTCAGGGTCTAACTTCAAAAATCATGCAAAACACTTCTAACACCTTCAGATATGTTTCTCTGTGTTGCAAAATAGGTTTTATTCATGCACAGACTGCAAAGTTAAAGTGGGACCGAGATTCAGCTTGCATTGCCTGAACCAACTTTGTTCTGCGCTGAAAAGCTGTTTTATGACATTTCAGGGTCTAACTTCAAAAATCATGCAAAACACTTCTAACACCTTCAGATATGTTTCTCTGTGTTGCAAAATAGTTTTTATTCATGCACAGAGTGTAAATTTAAAGTGGGACAGAGATTCAGCTTGCATTGCCTGAACCAACTTTGTTCTGCGCTGAAACGCTGTTTTCTGACATTTAAGGGTCTAACTTCAAAAATCATGCAAAACACTTCTAACACCTTCAGATATGTTTCTCTGTGTTGCAAAATAGGTTTTATTCATGCACAGACTGCAAATTTAAAGTGGGACAGAGATTCAGCTTGCATTGCCTGAACCAACTTTGTTCTGCGCTGAAACGCTGTTTTCTGACATTTCAGGGTCTAACTTCAAAAATCATGCAAAACACTTCTAACACCTTCAGATATGTTTCTCTGTGTTGCAAAATAGGTTTTATTCATTCACAGACTGCAAAGTTAAAGTGGGACCGAGATTCAGCTTGCATTGCCTGAACCAACTTTGTTCTGCGCTGAAACGCTGTTTTCTGACATTTCAGGGTCTAACTTCAAAAATCATGCAAAACACTTCTAACACCTTCAGATATGTTTCTCTGTGTTGCAAAATAGGTTTTATTCATGCACAGACTGCAAAGTTAAAGTGGGACCGAGATTCAGCTTGCATTGCCTGAACCAACTTTGTTCTGCGCTGAAAAGCTGTTTTATGACATTTCAGGGTCTAACTTCAAAAATCATGCAAAACACTTCTAACACCTTCAGATATGTTTCTCTGTGTTGCAAAATAGTTTTTATTCATGCACAGAGTGTAAATTTAAAGTGGGACAGAGATTCAGCTTGCATTGCCTGAACCAACTTTGTTCTGCGCTGAAACGCTGTTTTCTGACATTTCAGGGTCTAACTTCAAAAATCATGCAAAACACTTCTAACACCTTCAGATATGTTTCTCTGTGTTGCAAAATAGGTTTTATTCATGCACAGACTGCAAATTTAAAGTGGGACAGAGATTCAGCTTGCATTGCCTGAACCAACTTTGTTCTGCTCTGAAACGCTGTTTTCTGACATTTCAGGGTCTAACTTCAAAAATCATGCAAAACACTTCTAACACCTTCAGATATGTTTCTCTGTGTTGCAAAATAGCTTTTATTCATGCACAGAGTGTAAATTTAAAGTGGGACAGAGATTCAGCTTGCATTGCCTGAACCAACTTTGTTCTGCGCTGAAAAGCTGTTTTCTGACATTTCAGGGTCTAACTTCAAAAATCATGCAAAACACTTCTTACACCTTCAGATATGTTTCTCTGTGTTGCAAAATAGCTTTTATTCATGCACAGAGTGTAAATTTAAAGTGGGACAGAGATTCAGCTTGCATTGCCTGAACCAACTTTGTTCTGCGCTGAAACGCTGTTTTCTGACATTTCAGGGTCTAACTTCAAAAATCATGCAAAACACTTCTAACACCTTCAGATATGTTTCTCTGTGTTGCAAAATAGGTTTTATTCATGCACAGACTGCAAATTTAAAGTGGGACAGATATTCAGCTTGCATTGCCTGAACCAACTTTGTTCTGCGCTGAAACGCTGTTTTCTGACATTTCAGGGTCTAACTTCAAAAATCATGCAAAACACTTCTAACACCTTCAGATATGTTTCTCTGTGTTGCAAAATAGGTTTTATTCATGCACAGACTGCAAATTTAAAGTGGGACAGAGATTCAGCTTGCATTGCCTGAACCAACTTTGTTCTGCGCTGAAAAGCTGTTTTCTGACATTTCAGGGTCTAACTTCAAAAATCATGCAAAACACTTCTAACACCTTCAGATATGTTTCTCTGTGTTGCAAAATAGCTTTTATTCATGCACAGAGTGTAAATTTAAAGTGGGACAGAGATTCAGCTTGCATTGCCTGAACCAACTTTGTTCTGCGCTGAAACGCTGTTTTCTGACATTTCAGGGTCTAACTTCAAAAATCATGCAAAACACTTCTAACACCTTCAGATATGTTTCTCTGTGTTGCAAAATAGGTTTTATTCATGCACAGACTGCAAAGTTAAAGTGGGACCGAGATTCAGCTTGCATTGCCTGAACCAACTTTGTTCTGCGCTGAAAAGCTGTTTTATGACATTTCAGGGTCTAACTTCAAAAATCATGCAAAACACTTCTAACACCTTCAGATATGTTTCTCTGTGTTGCAAAATAGTTTTTATTCATGCACAGAGTGTAAATTTAAAGTGGGACAGAGATTCAGCTTGCATTGCCTGAACCAACTTTGTTCTGCGCTGAAACGCTGTTTTCTGACATTTCAGGGTCTAACTTCAAAAATCATGCAAAACACTTCTAACACCTTCAGATATGTTTCTCTGTGTTGCAAAATAGGTTTTATTCATGCACAGACTGCAAATTTAAAGTGGGACAGAGATTCAGCTTGCATTGCCTGAACCAACTTTGTTCTGCGCTGAAACGCTGTTTTCTGACATTTCAGGGTCTAACTTCAAAAATCATGCAAAACACTTCTAACACCTTCAGATATGTTTCTCTGTGTTGCAAAATAGGTTTTATTCATTCACAGACTGCAAAGTTAAAGTGGGACCGAGATTCAGCTTGCATTGCCTGAACCAACTTTGTTCTGCGCTGAAACGCTGTTTTCTGACATTTCAGGGTCTAACTTCAAAAATCATGCAAAACACTTCTAACACCTTCAGATATGTTTCTCTGTGTTGCAAAATAGGTTTTATTCATTCACAGACTGCAAAGTTAAAGTGGGACCGAGATTCAGCTTGCATTGCCTGAACCAACTTTGTTCTGCGCTGAAACGCTGTTTTCTGACATTTCAGGGTCTAACTTCAAAAATCATGCAAAACACTTCTAACACCTTCAGATATGTTTCTCTGTGTTGCAAAATAGCTTTTATTCATGCACAGGGTGTAAATTTAAAGTGGGACAGAGATTCAGCTTGCATTGCCTGAACCAACTTTGTTCTGCTCTGAAACGCTGTTTTCTGACATTTCAGGGTCTAACTTCAAAAATCATGCAAAACACTTCTAACACCTTCAGATATGTTTCTCTGTGTTGCAAAATAGGTTTTATTCATGCACAGACTGCAAATTTAAAGTGGGACAGAGATTCAGCTTGCATTGCCTGAACCAACTTTGTTCTGCGCTGAAAAGCTGTTTTCTGACATTTCAGGGTCTAACTTCAAAAATCATGCAAAACACTTCTAACACCTTCAGATATGTTTCTCTGTGTTGCAAAATAGGTTTTATTCATGCACAGACTGCAAATTTAAAGTGGGACAGAGATTCAGCTTGCATTGCCTGAACCAACTTTGTTCTGCGCTGAAACGCTGTTTTCTGACATTTCAGGGTCTAACTTCAAAAATCATGCAAAACACTTCTAACACCTTCAGATATGTTTCTCTGTGTTGCAAAATAGCTTTTATTCATGCACAGAGTGTAAATTTAAAGTGGGACAGAGATTCAGCTTGCATTGCCTGAACCAACTTTGTTCTGCGCTGAAACGCTGTTTTCTGACATTTCAGGGTCTAACTTCAAAAATCATGCAAAACACTTCTAACACCTTCAGATATGTTTCTCTGTGTTGCAAAATAAGTTTTATTCATGCACAGACTGCAAATTTAAAGTGGGACAGAGATTCAGCTTGCATTGCCTGAACCAACTTTGTTCTGCGCTGAAAAGCTGTTTTCTGACATTTCAGGGTCTAACTTCAAAAATCATGCAAAACACTTCTAACACCTTCAGATATGTTTCTCTGTGTTGCAAAATAGCTTTTATTCATGCACAGAGTGTAAATTTAAAGTGGGACAGAGATTCAGCTTGCATTGCCTGAACCAACTTTGTTCTGCGCTGAAACGCTGTTTTCTGACATTTCAGGGTCTAACTTCAAAAATCATGCAAAACACTTCTAACACCTTCAGATATGTTTCTCTGTGTTGCAAAATAGGTTTTATTCATGCACAGACTGCAAATTTAAAGTGGGACAGAGATTCAGCTTGCATTGCCTTAACCAACTTTGTTCTGCGCTGAAACGCTGTTTTCTGACATTTCAGGGTCTAACTTCAAAAATCATGCAAAACACTTCTAACACCTTCAGATATGTTTCTCTGTGTTGCAAAATAGGTTTTATTCATGCACAGACTGCAAATTTAAAGTGGGACAGAGATTCAGCTTGCATTGCCTGAACCAACTTTGTTCTGCGCTGAAAAGCTGTTTTCTGACATTTCAGGGTCTAACTTCAAAAATCATGCAAAACACTTCTAACACCTTCAGATATGTTTCTCTGTGTTGCAAAATAGCTTTTATTCATGCACAGAGTGTAAATTTAAAGTGGGACAGAGATTCAGCTTGCATTGCCTGAACCAACTTTGTTCTGCGCTGAAACGCTGTTTTCTGACATTTCAGGGTCTAACTTCAAAAATCATGCAAAACACTTCTAACACCTTCAGATATGTTTCTCTGTGTTGCAAAATAGGTTTTATTCATGCACAGACTGCAAAGTTAAAGTGGGACCGAGATTCAGCTTGCATTGCCTGAACCAACTTTGTTCTGCGCTGAAAAGCTGTTTTATGACATTTCAGGGTCTAACTTCAAAAATCATGCAAAACACTTCTAACACCTTCAGATATGTTTCTCTGTGTTGCAAAATAGCTTTTATTCATGCACAGAGTGTAAATTTAAAGTGGGACAGAGATTCAGCTTGCATTGCCTGAACCAACTTTGTTCTGCGCTGAAACGCTGTTTTCTGACATTTCAGGGTCTAACTTCAAAAATCATGCAAAACACTTCTAACACCTTCAGATATGTTTCTCTGTGTTGCAAAATAGGTTTTATTCATGCACAGACTGCAAATTTAAAGTGGGACAGAGATTCAGCTTGCATTGCCTGAACCAACTTTGTTCTGCTCTGAAACGCTGTTTTCTGACATTTCAGGGTCTAACTTCAAAAATCATGCAAAACACTTCTAACACCTTCAGATATGTTTCTCTGTGTTGCAAAATAGCTTTTATTCATGCACAGAGTGTAAATTTAAAGTGGGACAGAGATTCAGCTTGCATTGCCTTAACCAACTTTGTTCTGCGCTGAAACGCTGTTTTCTGACATTTCAGGGTCTAACTTCAAAAATCATGCAAAACACTTCTTACACCTTCAGATATGTTTCTCTGTGTTGCAAAATAGCTTTTATTCATGCACAGAGTGTAAATTTAAAGTGGGACAGAGATTCAGCTTGCATTGCCTGAACCAACTTTGTTCTGCGCTGAAACGCTGTTTTCTGACATTTCAGGGTCTAACTTCAAAAATCATGCAAAACACTTCTAACACCTTCAGATATGTTTCTCTGTGTTGCAAAATAGGTTTTATTCATGCACAGACTGCAAAGTTAAAGTGGGACCGAGATTCAGCTTGCATTGCCTGAACCAACTTTGTTCTGCGCTGAAAAGCTTTTTTATGACATTTCAGGGTCTAACTTCAAAAATCATGCAAAACACTTCTAACACCTTCAGATATGTTTCTCTGTGTTGCAAAATAGTTTTTATTCATGCACAGAGTGTAAATTTAAAGTGGGACAGAGATTCAGCTTGCATTGCCTGAACCAACTTTGTTCTGCGCTGAAACGCTGTTTTCTGACATTTCAGGGTCTAACTTCAAAAATCATGCAAAACACTTCTAACACCTTCAGATATGTTTCTCTGTGTTGCAAAATAGGTTTTATTCATGCACAGACTGCAAATTTAAAGTGGGACAGAGATTCAGCTTGCATTGCCTGAACCAACTTTGTTCTGCTCTGAAACGCTGTTTTCTGACATTTCAGGGTCTAACTTCAAAAATCATGCAAAACACTTCTAACACCTTCAGATATGTTTCTCTGTGTTGCAAAATAGCTTTTATTCATGCACAGAGTGTAAATTTAAAGTGGGACAGAGATTCAGCTTGCATTGCCTTAACCAACTTTGTTCTGCGCTGAAACGCTGTTTTCTGACATTTCAGGGTCTAACTTCAAAAATCATGCAAAACACTTCTAACACCTTCAGATATGTTTCTCTGTGTTGCAAAATAGGTTTTATTCATTCACAGACTGCAAAGTTAAAGTGGGACAGAGATTCAGCTTGCATTGCCTGAACCAACTTTGTTCTGCGCTGAAACGCTGTTTTCTGACATTTCAGGGTCTAACTTCAAAAATCATGCAAAACACTTCTAACACCTTCAGATATGTTTCTCTGTGTTGCAAAATAGGTTTTATTCATGCACAGACTGCAAATTTAAAGTGGGACAGAGATTCAGCTTGCATTGCCTGAACCAACTTTGTTCTGCTCTGAAACGCTGTTTTCTGACATTTCAGGGTCTAACTTCAAAAATCATGCAAAACACTTCTAACACCTTCAGATATGTTTCTCTGTGTTGCAAAATAGCTTTTATTCATGCACAGAGTGTAAATTTAAAGTGGGACAGAGATTCAGCTTGCATTGCCTTAACCAACTTTGTTCTGCGCTGAAACGCTGTTTTCTGACATTTCAGGGTCTAACTTCAAAAATCATGCAAAACACTTCTAACACCTTCAGATATGTTTCTCTGTGTTGCAAAATAGGTTTTATTCATTCACAGACTGCAAAGTTAAAGTGGGACCGAGATTCAGCTTGCATTGCCTGAACCAACTTTGTTCTGCGCTGAAAAGCTGTTTTCTGACATTTCAGGGTCTAACTTCAAAAATCATGCAAAACACTTCTTACACCTTCAGATATGTTTCTCTGTGTTGCAAAATAGCTTTTATTCATGCACAGAGTGTAAATTTAAAGTGGGACAGAGATTCAGCTTGCATTGCCTGAACCAACTTTGTTCTGCGCTGAAACGCTGTTTTCTGACATTTCAGGGTCTAACTTCAAAAATCATGCAAAACACTTCTAACACCTTCAGATATGTTTCTCTGTGTTGCAAAATAGGTTTTATTCATGCACAGACTGCAAATTTAAAGTGGGACAGAGATTCAGCTTGCATTGCCTGAACCAACTTTGTTCTGCGCTGAAAAGCTGTTTTCTGACATTTCAGGGTCTAACTTCAAAAATCATGCAAAACACTTCTAACACCTTCAGATATGTTTCTCTGTGTTGCAAAATAGCTTTTATTCATGCACAGAGTGTAAATTTAAAGTGGGACAGAGATTCAGCTTGCATTGCCTGAACCAACTTTGTTCTGCGCTGAAACGCTGTTTTCTGACATTTCAGGGTCTAACTTCAAAAATCATGCAAAACACTTCTAACACCTTCAGATATGTTTCTCTGTGTTGCAAAATAGGTTTTATTCATGCACAGACTGCAAAGTTAAAGTGGGACAGAGATTCAGCTTGCATTGCCTGAACCAACTTTGTTCTGCGCTGAAAAGCTGTTTTCTGACATTTCAGGGTCTAACTTCAAAAATCATGCAAAACACTTCTAACACCTTCAGATATGTTTCTCTGTGTTGCAAAATAGCTTTTATTCATGCACAGAGTGTAAATTTAAAGTGGGACAGAGATTCAGCTTGCATTGCCTGAACCAACTTTGTTCTGCGCTGAAACGCTGTTTTCTGACATTTCAGGGTCTAACTTCAAAAATCATGCAAAACACTTCTAACACCTTCAGATATGTTTCTCTGTGTTGCAAAATAGGTTTTATTCATGCACAGACTGCAAATTTAAAGTGGGACAGAGATTCAGCTTGCATTGCCTTAACCAACTTTGTTCTGCGCTGAAACGCTGTTTTCTGACATTTCAGGGTCTAACTTCAAAAATCATGCAAAACACTTCTAACACCTTCAGATATGTTTCTCTGTGTTGCAAAATAGGTTTTATTCATTCACAGACTGCAAAGTTAAAGTGGGACCGAGATTCAGCTTGCATTGCCTGAACCAACTTTGTTCTGCGCTGAAAAGCTGTTTTCTGACATTTCAGGGTCTAACTTCAAAAATCATGCAAAACACTTCTTACACCTTCAGATATGTTTCTCTGTGTTGCAAAATAGCTTTTATTCATGCACAGAGTGTAAATTTAAAGTGGGACAGAGATTCAGCTTGCATTGCCTGAACCAACTTTGTTCTGCGCTGAAACGCTGTTTTCTGACATTTCAGGGTCTAACTTCAAAAATCATGCAAAACACTTCTAACACCTTCAGATATGTTTCTCTGTGTTGCAAAATAGGTTTTATTCATGCACAGACTGCAAATTTAAAGTGGGACAGAGATTCAGCTTGCATTGCCTGAACCAACTTTGTTCTGCGCTGAAAAGCTGTTTTCTGACATTTCAGGGTCTAACTTCAAAAATCATGCAAAACACTTCTAACACCTTCAGATATGTTTCTCTGTGTTGCAAAATAGCTTTTATTCATGCACAGAGTGTAAATTTAAAGTGGGACAGAGATTCAGCTTGCATTGCCTGAACCAACTTTGTTCTGCGCTGAAATGCTGTTTTCTGACATTTCAGGGTCTAACTTCAAAAATCATGCAAAACACTTCTAACACCTTCAGATATGTTTCTCTGTGTTGCAAAATAGGTTTTATTCATGCACAGACTGCAAATTTAAAGTGGGACAGAGATTCAGCTTGCATTGCCTGAACCAACTTTGTTCTGCGCTGAAAAGCTGTTTTCTGACATTTCAGGGTCTAACTTCAAAAATCATGCAAAACACTTCTAACACCTTCAGATATGTTTCTCTGTGTTGCAAAATAGCTTTTATTCATGCACAGAGTGTAAATTTAAAGTGGGACAGAGATTCAGCTTGCATTGCCTGAACCAACTTTGTTCTGCGCTGAAACGCTGTTTTCTGACATTTCAGGGTCTAACTTCAAAAATCATGCAAAACACTTCTAACACCTTCAGATATGTTTCTCTGTGTTGCAAAATAGGTTTTATTCATGCACAGACTGCAAAGTTAAAGTGGGACAGAGATTCAGCTTGCATTGCCTGAACCAACTTTGTTCTGCGCTGAAAAGCTGTTTTCTGACATTTCAGGGTCTAACTTCAAAAATCATGCAAAACACTTCTAACACCTTCAGATATGTTTCTCTGTGTTGCAAAATAGCTTTTATTCATGCACAGAGTGTAAATTTAAAGTGGGACAGAGATTCAGCTTGCATTGCCTGAACCAACTTTGTTCTGCGCTGAAAAGCTGTTTTCTGACATTTCAGGGTCTAACTTCAAAAATCATGCAAAACACTTCTAACACCTTCAGATATGTTTCTCTGTGTTGCAAAATAGGTTTTATTCATGCACAGACTGCAAATTTAAAGTGGGACAGAGATTCAGCTTGCATTGCCTTAACCAACTTTGTTCTGCGCTGAAACGCTGTTTTCTGACATTTCAGGGTCTAACTTCAAAAATCATGCAAAACACTTCTAACACCTTCAGATATGTTTCTCTGTGTTGCAAAATAGGTTTTATTCATTCACAGACTGCAAAGTTAAAGTGGGACCGAGATTCAGCTTGCATTGCCTGAACCAACTTTGTTCTGCGCTGAAAAGCTGTTTTCTGACATTTCAGGGTCTAACTTCAAAAATCATGCAAAACACTTCTTACACCTTCAGATATGTTTCTCTGTGTTGCAAAATAGCTTTTATTCATGCACAGAGTGTAAATTTAAAGTGGGACAGAGATTCAGCTTGCATTGCCTGAACCAACTTTGTTCTGCGCTGAAACGCTGTTTTCTGACATTTCAGGGTCTAACTTCAAAAATCATGCAAAACACTTCTAACACCTTCAGATATGTTTCTCTGTGTTGCAAAATAGGTTTTATTCATGCACAGACTGCAAATTTAAAGTGGGACAGAGATTCAGCTTGCATTGCCTGAACCAACTTTGTTCTGCGCTGAAAAGCTGTTTTCTGACATTTCAGGGTCTAACTTCAAAAATCATGCAAAACACTTCTAACACCTTCAGATATGTTTCTCTGTGTTGCAAAATAGCTTTTATTCATGCACAGAGTGTAAATTTAAAGTGGGACAGAGATTCAGCTTGCATTGCCTGAACCAACTTTGTTCTGCGCTGAAACGCTGTTTTCTGACATTTCAGGGTCTAACTTCAAAAATCATGCAAAACACTTCTAACACCTTCAGATATGTTTCTCTGTGTTGCAAAATAGGTTTTATTCATGCACAGACTGCAAAGTTAAAGTGGGACAGAGATTCAGCTTGCATTGCCTGAACCAACTTTGTTCTGCGCTGAAAAGCTGTTTTCTGACTTTTCAGGGTCTAACTTCAAAAATCATGCAAAACACTTCTAACACCTTCAGATATGTTTCTCTGTGTTGCAAAATAGGTTTTATTCATGCACAGACTGCAAAGTTAAAGTGGGACAGAGATTCAGCTTGCATTGCCTGAACCAACTTTTTTCTGCGCTGAAAAGCTGTTTTCTGACATTTCAGGGTCTAACTTCAAAAATCATGCAAAACACTTCTAACACCTTCAGATACGTTTCTCTGTGTTGCAAAATAGCTTTTATTCATGCACAGACTGCAAATTTAAAGTGGGACAGAGATTCAGCTTGCATTGCCTTAACCAACTTTGTTCTGCGCTGAAACGCTGTTTTCTGACATTTCAGGGTCTAACTTCAAAAATCATGCAAAACACTTCTAACACCTTCAGATATGTTTCTCTGTGTTGCAAAATAGGTTTTATTCATTCACAGACTGCAAAGTTAAAGTGGGACCGAGATTCAGCTTGCATTGCCTGAACCAACTTTGTTCTGCGCTGAAAAGCTGTTTTCTGACATTTCAGGGTCTAACTTCAAAAATCATGCAAAACACTTCTTACACCTTCAGATATGTTTCTCTGTGTTGCAAAATAGCTTTTATTCATGCACAGAGTGTAAATTTAAAGTGGGACAGAGATTCAGCTTGCATTGCCTGAACCAACTTTGTTCTGCGCTGAAACGCTGTTTTCTGACATTTCAGGGTCTAACTTCAAAAATCATGCAAAACACTTCTAACACCTTCAGATATGTTTCTCTGTGTTGCAAAATAGGTTTTATTCATGCACAGACTGCAAAGTTAAAGTGGGACAGAGATTCAGCTTGCATTGCCTGAACCAACTTTGTTCTGCGCTGAAAAGCTGTTTTCTGACATTTCAGGGTCTAACTTCAAAAATCATGCAAAACACTTCTAACACCTTCAGATATGTTTCTCTGTGTTGCAAAATAGCTTTTATTCATGCACAGAGTGTAAATTTAAAGTGGGACAGAGATTCAGCTTGCATTGCCTGAACCAACTTTGTTCTGCGCTGAAACACTGTTTTCTGACATTTCAGGGTCTAACTTCAAAAATCATGCAAAACACTTCTAACACCTTCAGATATGTTTCTCTGTGTTGCAAAATAGGTTTTATTCATGCACAGACTGCAAATGTAAAGTGGGACAGAGATTCAGCTTGCATTGCCTGAACCAACTTTGTTCTGCGCTGAAACGCTGTTTTATGACATTTCAGGGTCTAACTTCAAAAATCATGCAAAACACTTCTAACACCTTCAGATATGTTTCTGTGTGTTGCAAAATAGGTTTTATTCATGCACAGAGTGTAAATTTAAAGTGGGACAGAGATTCAGCTTGCATTGCCTGAACCAACTTTGTTCTGCGCTGAAAAGCTGTTTTCTGACATTTCAGGGTCTAACTTCAAAAATCATGCAAAACACTTCTAACACCTTCAGATATGTTTCTCTGTGTTGCAAAATAGGTTTTATTCATGCACAGACTGCAAAGTTAAAGTGGGACCGAGATTCAGCTTGCATTGCCTGAACCAACTTTGTTCTGCGCTGAAAAGCTGTTTTATGACATTTCAGGGTCTAACTTCAAAAATCATGCAAAACACTTCTAACACCTTCAGATATGTTTCTCTGTGTTGCAAAATAGGTTTTATTCATGCACAGACTGCAAATTTAAAGTGGGACAGAGATTCAGCTTGCATTGCCTGAACCAACTTTGTTCTGCGCTGAAAAGCTGTTTTCTGACATTTCAGGGTCTAACTTCAAAAATCATGCAAAACACTTCTAACACCTTCAGATATGTTTCTCTGTGTTGCAAAATAGCTTTTATTCATGCACAGAGTGTAAATTTAAAGTGGGACAGAGATTCAGCTTGCATTGCCTGAACCAACTTTGTTCTGCGCTGAAACGCTGTTTTCTGACATTTCAGGGTCTAACTTCAAAAATCATGCAAAACACTTCTAACACCTTCAGATATGTTTCTCTGTGTTGCAAAATAGGTTTTATTCATGCACAGACTGCAAAGTTAAAGTGGGACAGAGATTCAGCTTGCATTGCCTGAACCAACTTTGTTCTGCGCTGAAAAGCTGTTTTCTGACATTTCAGGGTCTAACTTCAAAAATCATGCAAAACACTTCTAACACCTTCAGATATGTTTCTCTGTGTTGCAAAATAGGTTTTATTCATGCACAGACTGCAAATTTAAAGTGGGACAGAGATTCAGCTTGCATTGCCTGAACCAACTTTGTTCTGCGCTGAAAAGCTGTTTTCTGACCTTTCAGGGTCTAACTTCAAAAATCATGCAAAACACTTCTAACACCTTCAGATATGTTTCTCTGTGTTGCAAAATAGCTTTTATTCATGCACAGAGTGTAAATTTAAAGTGGGACAGAGATTCAGCTTGCATTGCCTGAACCAACTTTGTTCTGCGCTGAAACGCTGTTTTCTGACATTTCAGGGTCTAACTTCAAAAATCATGCAAAACACTTCTAACACCTTCAGATATGTTTCTCTGTGTTGCAAAATAGCTTTTATTCATGCACAGAGTGTAAATTTAAAGTGGGACAGAGATTCAGCTTGCATTGCCTGAACCAACTTTGTTCTGCGCTGAAACGCTGTTTTCTGACATTTCAGGGTCTAACTTCAAAAATCATGCAAAACACTTCTAACACCTTCAGATATGTTTCTCTGTGTTGCAAAATAGGTTTTATTCATGCACAGACTGCAAATTTAAGGTGGGACAGAGATTCAGCTTGCATTGCCTGAACCAACTTTGTTCTGCTCTGAAACGCTGTTTTCTGACATTTCAGGGTCTAACTTCAAAAATCATGCAAAACACTTCTAACACCTTCAGATATGTTTCTCTGTGTTGCAAAATAGCTTTTATTCATGCACAGAGTGTAAATTTAAAGTGGGACAGAGATTCAGCTTGCATTGCCTTAACCAACTTTGTTCTGCGCTGAAACGCTGTTTTCTGACATTTCAGGGTCTAACTTCAAAAATCATGCAAAACACTTCTAACACCTTCAGATATGTTTCTCTGTGTTGCAAAATAGGTTTTATTCATTCACAGACTGCAAAGTTAAAGTGGGACCGAGATTCAGCTTGCATTGCCTGAACCAACTTTGTTCTGCGCTGAAAAGCTGTTTTCTGACATTTCAGGGTCTAACTTCAAAAACCATGCAAAACACTTCTTACACCTTCAGATATGTTTCTCTGTGTTGCAAAATAGCTTTTATTCATGCACAGAGTGTAAATTTAAAGTGGGACAGAGATTCAGCTTGCATTGCCTGAACCAACTTTGTTCTGCGCTGAAACGCTGTTTTCTGACATTTCAGGGTCTAACTTCAAAAATCATGCAAAACACTTCTAACACCTTCAGATATGTTTCTCTGTGTTGCAAAATAGGTTTTATTCATGCACAGACTGCAAATTTAAAGTGGGACAGAGATTCAGCTTGCATTGCCTGAACCAACTTTGTTCTGCGCTGAAACGCTGTTTTCTGACATTTCAGGGTCTAACTTCAAAAATCATGCAAAACACTTCTAACACCTTCAGATATGTTTCTCTGTGTTGCAAAATAGGTTTTATTCATGCACAGACTGCAAATTTAAAGTGGGACAGAGATTCAGCTTGCATTGCCTGAACCAACTTTGTTCTGCGCTGAAAAGCTGTTTTCTGACATTTCAGGGTCTAACTTCAAAAATCATGCAAAACACTTCTAACACCTTCAGATATGTTTCTCTGTGTTGCAAAATAGCTTTTATTCATGCACAGAGTGTAAATTTAAAGTGGGACAGAGATTCAGCTTGCATTGCCTGAACCAACTTTGTTCTGCGCTGAAACGCTGTTTTCTGACATTTCAGGGTCTAACTTCAAAAATCATGCAAAACACTTCTAACACCTTCAGATATGTTTCTCTGTGTTGCAAAATAGGTTTTATTCATGCACAGACTGCAAAGTTAAAGTGGGACCGAGATTCAGCTTGCATTGCCTGAACCAACTTTGTTCTGCGCTGAAAAGCTGTTTTATGACATTTCAGGGTCTAACTTCAAAAATCATGCAAAACACTTCTAACACCTTCAGATATGTTTCTCTGTGTTGCAAAATAGCTTTTATTCATGCACAGAGTGTAAATTTAAAGTGGGACAGAGATTCAGCTTGCATTGCCTGAACCAACTTTGTTCTGCGCTGAA
This sequence comes from Garra rufa, assembly GCF_049309525.1. NCBI lineage: Eukaryota > Metazoa > Chordata > Actinopteri > Cypriniformes > Cyprinidae > Garra > Garra rufa. The sequence continues at coordinate 127,299 of NW_027394291.1, forward strand.
ACGCTGTTTTCTGACATTTCAGGGTCTAACTTCAAAAATCATGCAAAACACTTCTAACACCTTCAGATATGTTTCTCTGTGTTGCAAAATAGCTTTTATTCATGCACAGAGTGTAAATTTAAAGTGGGACAGAGATTCAGCTTGCATTGCCTGAACCAACTTTGTTCTGCGCTGAAACGCTGTTTTATGACATTTCAGGGTCTAACTTCAAAAATCATGCAAAACACTTCTAACACCTTCAGATATGTTTCTCTGTGTTGCAAAATAGGTTTTATTCATGCACAGACTGCAAATTTAAAGTGGGACAGAGATTCAGCTTGCATTGCCTTAACCAACTTTGTTCTGCGCTGAAACGCTGTTTTCTGACATTTCAGGGTCTAACTTCAAAAATCATGCAAAACACTTCTAACACCTTCAGATATGTTTCTCTGTGTTGCAAAATAGGTTTTATTCATTCACAGACTGCAAAGTTAAAGTGGGACCGAGATTCAGCTTGCATTGCCTGAACCAACTTTGTTCTGCGCTGAAAAGCTGTTTTCTGACATTTCAGGGTCTAACTTCAAAAATCATGCAAAACACTTCTTACACCTTCAGATATGTTTCTCTGTGTTGCAAAATAGCTTTTATTCATGCACAGAGTGTAAATTTAAAGTGGGACAGAGATTCAGCTTGCATTGCCTGAACCAACTTTGTTCTGCGCTGAAACGCTGTTTTCTGACATTTCAGGGTCTAACTTCAAAAATCATGCAAAACACTTCTAACACCTTCAGATATGTTTCTCTGTGTTGCAAAATAGGTTTTATTCATGCACAGACTGCAAATTTAAAGTGGGACAGAGATTCAGCTTGCATTGCCTGAACCAACTTTGTTCTGCGCTGAAAAGCTGTTTTCTGACATTTCAGGGTCTAACTTCAAAAATCATGCAAAACACTTCTAACACCTTCAGATATGTTTCTCTGTGTTGCAAAATAGCTTTTATTCATGCACAGAGTGTAAATTTAAAGTGGGACAGAGATTCAGCTTGCATTGCCTGAACCAACTTTGTTCTGCGCTGAAACGCTGTTTTCTGACATTTCAGGGTCTAACTTCAAAAATCATGCAAAACACTTCTAACACCTTCAGATATGTTTCTCTGTGTTGCAAAATAGGTTTTATTCATGCACAGACTGCAAAGTTAAAGTGGGACAGAGATTCAGCTTGCATTGCCTGAACCAACTTTGTTCTGCGCTGAAAAGCTGTTTTCTGACATTTCAGGGTCTAACTTCAAAAATCATGCAAAACACTTCTAACACCTTCAGATATGTTTCTCTGTGTTGCAAAATAGGTTTTATTCATGCACAGACTGCAAAGTTAAAGTGGGACAGAGATTCAGCTTGCATTGCCTGAACCAACTTTGTTCTGCGCTGAAAAGCTGTTTTCTGACATTTCAGGGTCTAACTTCAAAAATCATGCAAAACACTTCTAACACCTTCAGATATGTTTCTCTGTGTTGCAAAATAGCTTTTATTCATGCACAGACTGCAAATTTAAAGTGGGACAGAGATTCAGCTTGCATTGCCTTAACCAACTTTGTTCTGCGCTGAAACGCTGTTTTCTGACATTTCAGGGTCTAACTTCAAAAATCATGCAAAACACTTCTAACACCTTCAGATATGTTTCTCTGTGTTGCAAAATAGGTTTTATTCATTCACAGACTGCAAAGTTAAAGTGGGACCGAGATTCAGCTTGCATTGCCTGAACCAACTTTGTTCTGCGCTGAAAAGCTGTTTTCTGACATTTCAGGGTCTAACTTCAAAAATCATGCAAAACACTTCTTACACCTTCAGATATGTTTCTCTGTGTTGCAAAATAGCTTTTATTCATGCACAGAGTGTAAATTTAAAGTGGGACAGAGATTCAGCTTGCATTGCCTGAACCAACTTTGTTCTGCGCTGAAACGCTGTTTTCTGACATTTCAGGGTCTAACTTCAAAAATCATGCAAAACACTTCTAACACCTTCAGATATGTTTCTCTGTGTTGCAAAATAGCTTTTATTCATGCACAGAGTGTAAATTTAAAGTGGGACAGAGATTCAGCTTGCATTGCCTGAACCAACTTTGTTCTGCGCTGAAACGCTGTTTTCTGACATTTCAGGGTCTAACTTCAAAAATCATGCAAAACACTTCTAACACCTTCAGATATGTTTCTCTGTGTTGCAAAATAGGTTTTATTCATGCACAGACTGCAAATGTAAAGTGGGACAGAGATTCAGCTTGCATTGCCTGAACCAACTTTGTTCTGCGCTGAAACGCTGTTTTATGACATTTCAGGGTCTAACTTCAAAAATCATGCAAAACACTTCTAACACCTTCAGATATGTTTCTGTGTGTTGCAAAATAGGTTTTATTCATGCACAGAGTGTAAATTTAAAGTGGGACAGAGATTCAGCTTGCATTGCCTGAACCAACTTTGTTCTGCGCTGAAAAGCTGTTTTCTGACATTTCAGGGTCTAACTTCAAAAATCATGCAAAACACTTCTAACACCTTCAGATATGTTTCTCTGTGTTGCAAAATAGGTTTTATTCATGCACAGACTGCAAAGTTAAAGTGGGACCGAGATTCAGCTTGCATTGCCTGAACCAACTTTGTTCTGCGCTGAAAAGCTGTTTTATGACATTTCAGGGTCTAACTTCAAAAATCATGCAAAACACTTCTAACACCTTCAGATATGTTTCTCTGTGTTGCAACATAGCTTTTATTCATGCACAGAGTGTAAATTTAAAGTGGGACAGAGATTCAGCTTGCATTGCCTGAACCAACTTTGTTCTGCGCTGAAACGCTGTTTTCTGACATTTCAGGGTCTAACTTCAAAAATCATGCAAAACACTTCTAACACCTTCAGATATGTTTCTCTGTGTTGCAAAATAGGTTTTATTCATGCACAGACTGCAAATTTAAAGTGGGACAGAGATTCAGCTTGCATTGCCTGAACCAACTTTGTTCTGCGCTGAAAAGCTGTTTTCTGACATTTCAGGGTCTAACTTCAAAAATCATGCAAAACACTTCTAACACCTTCAGATATGTTTCTCTGTGTTGCAAAATAGCTTTTATTCATGCACAGAGTGTAAATTTAAAGTGGGACAGAGATTCAGCTTGCATTGCCTGAACCAACTTTGTTCTGCGCTGAAACGCTGTTTTCTGACATTTCAGGGTCTAACTTCAAAAATCATGCAAAACACTTCTAACACCTTCAGATATGTTTCTCTGTGTTGCAAAATAGGTTTTATTCATGCACAGACTGCAAAGTTAAAGTGGGACAGAGATTCAGCTTGCATTGCCTGAACCAACTTTGTTCTGCGCTGAAAAGCTGTTTTCTGACATTTCAGGGTCTAACTTCAAAAATCATGCAAAACACTTCTAACACCTTCAGATATGTTTCTCTGTGTTGCAAAATAGGCTTTATTCATGCACAGACTGCAAAGTTAAAGTGGGACAGAGATTCAGCTTGCATTGCCTGAACCAACTTTGTTCTGCGCTGAAAAGCTGTTTTCTGACATTTCAGGGTCTAACTTCAAAAATCATGCAAAACACTTCTAACACCTTCAGATATGTTTCTCTGTGTTGCAAAATAGCTTTTATTCATGCACAGACTGCAAATTTAAAGTGGGACAGAGATTCAGCTTGCATTGCCTTAACCAACTTTGTTCTGCGCTGAAACGCTGTTTTATGACATTTCAGGGTCTAACTTCAAAAATCATGCAAAACACTTCTAACACCTTCAGATATGTTTCTCTGTGTTGCAAAATAGGTTTTATTCATTCACAGACTGCAAAGTTAAAGTGGGACCGAGATTCAGCTTGCATTGCCTGAACCAACTTTGTTCTGCGCTGAAAAGCTGTTTTCTGACATTTCAGGGTCTAACTTCAAAAATCATGCAAAACACTTCTTACACCTTCAGATATGTTTCTCTGTGTTGCAAAATAGCTTTTATTCATGCACAGAGTGTAAATTTAAAGTGGGACAGAGATTCAGCTTGCATTGCCTGAACCAACTTTGTTCTGCGCTGAAACGCTGTTTTCTGACATTTCAGGGTCTAACTTCAAAAATCATGCAAAACACTTCTAACACCTTCAGATATGTTTCTCTGTGTTGCAAAATAGGTTTTATTCATGCACAGACTGCAAAGTTAAAGTGGGACAGAGATTCAGCTTGCATTGCCTGAACCAACTTTGTTCTGCGCTGAAAAGCTGTTTTCTGACATTTCAGGGTCTAACTTCAAAAATCATGCAAAACACTTCTAACACCTTCAGATATGTTTCTCTGTGTTGCAAAATAGCTTTTATTCATGCACAGACTGCAAATTTAAAGTGGGACAGAGATTCAGCTTGCATTGCCTTAACCAACTTTGTTCTGCGCTGAAACGCTGTTTTCTGACATTTCAGGGTCTAACTTCAAAAATCATGCAAAACACTTCTAACACCTTCAGATATGTTTCTCTGTGTTGCAAAATAGGTTTTATTCATTCACAGACTGCAAAGTTAAAGTGGGACCGAGATTCAGCTTGCATTGCCTGAACCAACTTTGTTCTGCGCTGAAAAGCTGTTTTCTGACATTTCAGGGTCTAACTTCAAAAATCATGCAAAACACTTCTTACACCTTCAGATATGTTTCTCTGTGTTGCAAAATAGCTTTTATTCATGCACAGAGTGTAAATTTAAAGTGGGACAGAGATTCAGCTTGCATTGCCTGAACCAACTTTGTTCTGCGCTGAAACGCTGTTTTCTGACATTTCAGGGTCTAACTTCAAAAATCATGCAAAACACTTCTAACACCTTCAGATATGTTTCTCTGTGTTGCAAAATAGGTTTTATTCATGCACAGACTGCAGAGTTAAAGTGGGACAGAGATTCAGCTTGCATTGCCTGAACCAACTTTGTTCTGCGCTGAAAAGCTGTTTTCTGACATTTCAGGGTCTAACTTCAAAAATCATGCAAAACACTTCTAACACCTTCAGATATGTTTCTCTGTGTTGCAAAATAGCTTTTATTCATGCACAGAGTGTAAATTTAAAGTGGGACAGAGATTCAGCTTGCATTGCCTGAACCAACTTTGTTCTGCGCTGAAACGCTGTTTTCTGACATTTCAGGGTCTAACTTCAAAAATCATGCAAAACACTTCTAACACCTTCAGATATGTTTCTCTGTGTTGCAAAATAGGTTTTATTCATGCACAGACTGCAAATGTAAAGTGGGACAGAGATTCAGCTTGCATTGCCTGAACCAACTTTGTTCTGCGCTGAAACGCTGTTTTATGACATTTCAGGGTCTAACTTCAAAAATCATGCAAAACACTTCTAACACCTTCAGATATGTTTCTGTGTGTTGCAAAATAGGTTTTATTCATGCACAGAGTGTAAATTTAAAGTGGGACAGAGATTCAGCTTGCATTGCCTGAACCAACTTTGTTCTGCGCTGAAAAGCTGTTTTCTGACATTTCAGGGTCTAACTTCAAAAATCATGCAAAACACTTCTAACACCTTCAGATATGTTTCTCTGTGTTGCAAAATAGGTTTTATTCATTCACAGACTGCAAAGTTAAAGTGGGACCGAGATTCAGCTTGCATTGCCTGAACCAACTTTGTTCTGCGCTGAAAAGCTGTTTTCTGACATTTCAGGGTCTAACTTCAAAAATCATGCAAAACACTTCTTACACCTTCAGATATGTTTCTCTGTGTTGCAAAATAGCTTTTATTCATGCACAGAGTGTAAATTTAAAGTGGGACAGAGATTCAGCTTGCATTGCCTGAACCAACTTTGTTCTGCGCTGAAACGCTGTTTTCTGACATTTCAGGGTCTAACTTCAAAAATCATGCAAAACACTTCTAACACCTTCAGATATGTTTCTCTGTGTTGCAAAATAGGTTTTATTCATGCACAGACTGCAAAGTTAAAGTGGGACAGAGATTCAGCTTGCATTGCCTGAACCAACTTTGTTCTGCGCTGAAAAGCTGTTTTCTGACATTTCAGGGTCTAACTTCAAAAATCATGCAAAACACTTCTAACACCTTCAGATATGTTTCTCTGTGTTGCAAAATAGCTTTTATTCATGCACAGAGTGTAAATTTAAAGTGGGACAGAGATTCAGCTTGCATTGCCTGAACCAACTTTGTTCTGCGCTGAAACGCTGTTTTCTGACATTTCAGGGTCTAACTTCAAAAATCATGCAAAACACTTCTAACACCTTCAGATATGTTTCTCTGTGTTGCAAAATAGCTTTTATTCATGCACAGACTGCAAATGTGAAGTGGGACAGAGATTCAGCTTGCATTGCCTGAACCAACTTTGTTCTGCGCTGAAACGCTGTTTTATGACATTTCAGGGTCTAACTTCAAAAATCATGCAAAACACTTCTAACACCTTCAGATATGTTTCTGTGTGTTGCAAAATAGGTTTTATTCATGCACAGAGTGTAAATTTAAAGTGGGACAGAGATTCAGCTTGCATTGCCTGAACCAACTTTGTTCTGCGCTGAAAAGCTGTTTTCTGACATTTCAGGGTCTAACTTCAAAAATCATGCAAAACACTTCTAACACCTTCAGATATGTTTCTCTGTGTTGCAAAATAGCTTTTATTCATGCACAGAGTGTAAATTTAAAGTGGGACAGAGATTCAGCTTGCATTGCCTGAACCAACTTTGTTCTGCGCTGAAAAGCTGTTTTCTGACATTTCAGGGTCTAACTTCAAAAATCATGCAAAACACTTCTAACACCTTCAGATATGTTTCTCTGTGTTGCAAAATAGCTTTTATTCATGCACAGAGTGTAAATTTAAAGTGGGACAGAGATTCAGCTTGCATTGCCTGAACCAACTTTGTTCTGCGCTGAAACGCTGTTTTCTGACATTTCAGGGTCTAACTTCAAAAATCATGCAAAACACTTCTAACACCTTCAGATATGTTTCTCTGTGTTGCAAAATAGGTTTTATTCATGCACAGACTGCAAAGTTAAAGTGGGACCGAGATTCAGCTTGCATTGCCTGAACCAACTTTGTTCTGCGCTGAAAAGCTGTTTTATGACATTTCAGGGTCTAACTTCAAAAATCATGCAAAACACTTCTAACACCTTCAGATATGTTTCTCTGTGTTGCAAAATAGTTTTTATTCATGCACAGAGTGTAAATTTAAAGTGGGACAGAGATTCAGCTTGCATTGCCTGAACCAACTTTGTTCTGCGCTGAAACGCTGTTTTCTGACATTTCAGGGTCTAACTTCAAAAATCATGCAAAACACTTCTAACACCTTCAGATATGTTTCTCTGTGTTGCAAAATAGGTTTTATTCATGCACAGACTGCAAATTTAAAGTGGGACAGAGATTCAGCTTGCATTGCCTGAACCAACTTTGTTCTGCTCTGAAACCCTGTTTTCTGACATTTCAGGGTCTAACTTCAAAAATCATGCAAAACACTTCTAACACCTTCAGATATGTTTCTCTGTGTTGCAAAATAGCTTTTATTCATGCACAGAGTGTAAATTTAAAGTGGGACAGAGATTCAGCTTGCATTGCCTTAACCAACTTTGTTCTGCGCTGAAACGCTGTTTTCTGACATTTCAGGGTCTAACTTCAAAAATCATGCAAAACACTTCTAACACCTTCAGATATGTTTCTCTGTGTTGCAAAATAGGTTTTATTCATTCACAGACTGCAAAGTTAAAGTGGGACCGAGATTCAGCTTGCATTGCCTGAACCAACTTTGTTCTGCGCTGAAAAGCTGTTTTCTGACATTTCAGGGTCTAACTTCAAAAATCATGCAAAACACTTCTTACACCTTCAGATATGTTTCTCTGTGTTGCAAAATAGCTTTTATTCATGCACAGAGTGTAAATTTAAAGTGGGACAGAGATTCAGCTTGCATTGCCTGAACCAACTTTGTTCTGCGCTGAAACGCTGTTTTCTGACATTTCAGGGTCTAACTTCAAAAATCATGCAAAACACTTCTAACACCTTCAGATATGTTTCTCTGTGTTGCAAAATAGGTTTTATTCATGCACAGACTGCAAATTTAATGTGGGACAGAGATTCAGCTTGCATTGCCTGAACCAACTTTTTTCTGCGCTGAAAAGCTGTTTTCTGACATTTCAGGGTCTAACTTCAAAAATCATGCAAAACACTTCTAACACCTTCAGATATGTTTCTCTGTGTTGCAAAATAGCTTTTATTCATGCACAGAGTGTAAATTTAAAGTGGGACAGAGATTCAGCTTGCATTGCCTGAACCAACTTTGTTCTGCGCTGAAACGCTGTTTTCTGACATTTCAGGGTCTAACTTCAAAAATCATGCAAAACACTTCTAACACCTTCAGATATGTTTCTCTGTGTTGCAAAATAGGTTTTATTCATGCACAGACTGCAAAGTTAAAGTGGGACAGAGATTCAGCTTGCATTGCCTGAACCAACTTTGTTCTGCGCTGAAAAGCTGTTTTCTGACATTTCAGGGTCTAACTTCAAAAATCATGCAAAACACTTCTAACACCTTCAGATATGTTTCTCTGTGTTGCAAAATAGGTTTTATTCATGCACAGACTGCAAAGTTAAAGTGGGACAGAGATTCAGCTTGCATTGCCTGAACCAACTTTGTTCTGCGCTGAAAAGCTGTTTTCTGACATTTCAGGGTCTAACTTCAAAAATCATGCAAAACACTTCTAACACCTTCAGATATGTTTCTCTGTGTTGCAAAATAGCTTTTATTCATGCACAGACTGCAAATTTAAAGTGGGACAGAGATTCAGCTTGCATTGCCTTAACCAACTTTGTTCTGCGCTGAAACGCTGTTTTATGACATTTCAGGGTCTAACTTCAAAAATCATGCAAAACACTTCTAACACCTTCAGATATGTTTCTCTGTGTTGCAAAATAGGTTTTATTCATTCACAGACTGCAAAGTTAAAGTGGGACCGAGATTCAGCTTGCATTGCCTGAACCAACTTTGTTCTGCGCTGAAAAGCTGTTTTCTGACATTTCAGGGTCTAACTTCAAAAATCATGCAAAACACTTCTTACACCTTCAGATATGTTTCTCTGTGTTGCAAAATAGCTTTTATTCATGCACAGAGTGTAAATTTAAAGTGGGACAGAGATTCAGCTTGCATTGCCTGAACCAACTTTGTTCTGCGCTGAAACGCTGTTTTCTGACATTTCAGGGTCTAACTTCAAAAATCATGCAAAACACTTCTAACACCTTCAGATATGTTTCTCTGTGTTGCAAAATAGGTTTTATTCATGCACAGACTGCAAAGTTAAAGTGGGACAGAGATTCAGCTTGCATTGCCTGAACCAACTTTGTTCTGCGCTGAAAAGCTGTTTTCTGACATTTCAGGGTCTAACTTCAAAAATCATGCAAAACACTTCTAACACCTTCAGATATGTTTCTCTGTGTTGCAAAATAGCTTTTATTCATGCACAGAGTGTAAATTTAAAGTGGGACAGAGATTCAGCTTGCATTGCCTGAACCAACTTTGTTCTGCGCTGAAAAGCTGTTTTCTGACATTTCAGGGTCTAACTTCAAAAATCATGCAAAACACTTCTAACACCTTCAGATATGTTTCTCTGTGTTGCAAAATAGGTTTTATTCATGCACAGACTGCAAATTTAAAGTGGGACAGAGATTCAGCTTGCATTGCCTTAACCAACTTTGTTCTGCGCTGAAACGCTGTTTTCTGACATTTCAGGGTCTAACTTCAAAAATCATGCAAAACACTTCTAACACCTTCAGATATGTTTCTCTGTGTTGCAAAATAGCTTTTATTCATTCACAGACTGCAAAGTTAAAGTGGGACCGAGATTCAGCTTGCATTGCCTGAACCAACTTTGTTCTGCGCTGAAAAGCTGTTTTCTGACATTTCAGGGTCTAACTTCAAAAATCATGCAAAACACTTCTTACACCTTCAGATATGTTTCTCTGTGTTGCAAAATAGCTTTTATTCATGCACAGAGTGTAAATTTAAAGTGGGACAGAGATTCAGCTTGCATTGCCTGAACCAACTTTGTTCTGCGCTGAAACGCTGTTTTCTGACATTTCAGGGTCTAACTTCAAAAATCATGCAAAACACTTCTAACACCTTCAGATATGTTTCTCTGTGTTGCAAAATAGGTTTTATTCATGCACAGACTGCAAATTTAAAGTGGGACAGAGATTCAGCTTGCATTGCCTGAACCAACTTTGTTCTGCGCTGAAAAGCTGTTTTCTGACATTTCAGGGTCTAACTTCAAAAATCATGCAAAACACTTCTAACACCTTCAGATATGTTTCTCTGTGTTGCAAAATAGCTTTTATTCATGCACAGAGTGTAAATTTAAAGTGGGACAGAGATTCAGCTTGCATTGCCTGAACCAACTTTGTTCTGCGCTGAAACGCTGTTTTCTGACATTTCAGGGTCTAACTTCAAAAATCATGCAAAACACTTCTAACACCTTCAGATATGTTTCTCTGTGTTGCAAAATAGGTTTTATTCATGCACAGACTGCAAAGTTAAAGTGGGACAGAGATTCAGCTTGCATTGCCTGAACCAACTTTGTTCTGCGCTGAAAAGCTGTTTTCTGACTTTTCAGGGTCTAACTTCAAAAATCATGCAAAACACTTCTAACACCTTCAGATATGTTTCTCTGTGTTGCAAAATAGGTTTTATTCATGCACAGACTGCAAAGTTAAAGTGGGACAGAGATTCAGCTTGCATTGCCTGAACCAACTTTGTTCTGCGCTGAAAAGCTGTTTTCTGACATTTCAGGGTCTAACTTCAAAAATCATGCAAAACACTTCTAACACCTTCAGATACGTTTCTCTGTGTTGCAAAATAGCTTTTATTCATGCACAGACTGCAAATTTAAAGTGGGACAGAGATTCAGCTTGCATTGCCTTAACCAACTTTGTTCTGCGCTGAAACGCTGTTTTCTGACATTTCAGGGTCTAACTTCAAAAATCATGCAAAACACTTCTAACACCTTCAGATATGTTTCTCTGTGTTGCAAAATAGGTTTTATTCATTCACAGACTGCAAAGTTAAAGTGGGACCGAGATTCAGCTTGCATTGCCTGAACCAACTTTGTTCTGCGCTGAAAAGCTGTTTTCTGACATTTCAGGGTCTAACTTCAAAAATCATGCAAAACACTTCTTACACCTTCAGATATGTTTCTCTGTGTTGCAAAATAGCTTTTATTCATGCACAGAGTGTAAATTTAAAGTGGGACAGAGATTCAGCTTGCATTGCCTGAACCAACTTTGTTCTGCGCTGAAACGCTGTTTTCTGACATTTCAGGGTCTAACTTCAAAAATCATGCAAAACACTTCTAACACCTTCAGATATGTTTCTCTGTGTTGCAAAATAGGTTTTATTCATGCACAGACTGCAAAGTTAAAGTGGGACAGAGATTCAGCTTGCATTGCCTGAACCAACTTTGTTCTGCGCTGAAAAGCTGTTTTCTGACATTTCAGGGTCTAACTTCAAAAATCATGCAAAACACTTCTAACACCTTCAGATATGTTTCTCTGTGTTGCAAAATAGCTTTTATTCATGCACAGACTGCAAATTTAAAGTGGGACAGAGATTCAGCTTGCATTGCCTTAACCAACTTTGTTCTGCGCTGAAACGCTGTTTTCTGACATTTCAGGGTCTAACTTCAAAAATCATGCAAAACACTTCTAACACCTTCAGATATGTTTCTCTGTGTTGCAAAATAGGTTTTATTCATTCACAGACTGCAAAGTTAAAGTGGGACCGAGATTCAGCTTGCATTGCCTGAACCAACTTTGTTCTGCGCTGAAAAGCTGTTTTCTGACATTTCAGGGTCTAACTTCAAAAATCATGCAAAACACTTCTTACACCTTCAGATATGTTTCTCTGTGTTGCAAAATAGCTTTTATTCATGCACAGAGTGTAAATTTAAAGTGGGACAGAGATTCAGCTTGCATTGCCTGAACCAACTTTGTTCTGCGCTGAAACGCTGTTTTCTGACATTTCAGGGTCTAACTTCAAAAATCATGCAAAACACTTCTAACACCTTCAGATATGTTTCTCTGTGTTGCAAAATAGGTTTTATTCATGCACAGACTGCAAAGTTAAAGTGGGACAGAGATTCAGCTTGCATTGCCTGAACCAACTTTGTTCTGCGCTGAAAAGCTGTTTTCTGACATTTCAGGGTCTAACTTCAAAAATCATGCAAAACACTTCTAACACCTTCAGATATGTTTCTCTGTGTTGCAAAATAGCTTTTATTCATGCACAGAGTGTAAATTTAAAGTGGGACAGAGATTCAGCTTGCATTGCCTGAACCAACTTTGTTCTGCGCTGAAACGCTGTTTTCTGACATTTCAGGGTCTAACTTCAAAAATCATGCAAAACACTTCTAACACCTTCAGATATGTTTCTCTGTGTTGCAAAATAGGTTTTATTCATGCACAGACTGCAAATGTAAAGTGGGACAGAGATTCAGCTTGCATTGCCTGAACCAACTTTGTTCTGCGCTGAAACGCTGTTTTATGACATTTCAGGGTCTAACTTCAAAAATCATGCAAAACACTTCTAACACCTTCAGATATGTTTCTGTGTGTTGCAAAATAGGTTTTATTCATGCACAGAGTGTAAATTTAAAGTGGGACAGAGATTCAGCTTGCATTGCCTGAACCAACTTTGTTCTGCGCTGAAAAGCTGTTTTCTGACATTTCAGGGTCTAACTTCAAAAATCATGCAAAACACTTCTAACACCTTCAGATATGTTTCTCTGTGTTGCAAAATAGGTTTTATTCATTCACAGACTGCAAAGTTAAAGTGGGACCGAGATTCAGCTTGCATTGCCTGAACCAACTTTGTTCTGCGCTGAAAAGCTGTTTTCTGACATTTCAGGGTCTAACTTCAAAAATCATGCAAAACACTTCTTACACCTTCAGATATGTTTCTCTGTGTTGCAAAATAGCTTTTATTCATGCACAGAGTGTAAATTTAAAGTGGGACAGAGATTCAGCTTGCATTGCCTGAACCAACTTTGTTCTGCGCTGAAACGCTGTTTTCTGACATTTCAGGGTCTAACTTCAAAAATCATGCAAAACACTTCTAACACCTTCAGATATGTTTCTCTGTGTTGCAAAATAGGTTTTATTCATGCACAGACTGCAAAGTTAAAGTGGGACAGAGATTCAGCTTGCATTGCCTGAACCAACTTTGTTCTGCGCTGAAAAGCTGTTTTCTGACATTTCAGGGTCTAACTTCAAAAATCATGCAAAACACTTCTAACACCTTCAGATATGTTTCTCTGTGTTGCAAAATAGCTTTTATTCATGCACAGAGTGTAAATTTAAAGTGGGACAGAGATTCAGCTTGCATTGCCTGAACCAACTTTGTTCTGCGCTGAAACGCTGTTTTCTGACATTTCAGGGTCTAACTTCAAAAATCATGCAAAACACTTCTAACACCTTCAGATATGTTTCTCTGTGTTGCAAAATAGGTTTTATTCATGCACAGACTGCAAAGTTAAAGTGGGACAGAGATTCAGCTTGCATTGCCTGAACCAACTTTGTTCTGCGCTGAAAAGCTGTTCCCTTTTGAGAGCTACACTCGATGCTGCGCTTGCTAAAGCGCTATGGGAACGTCTCTATTCGTGACCAGCTGTGAATGATGTGTGTAACACGTCAACAGAGTTGACCCGGAGGTATTATAGCCTCGGTTGATGACGTCATCAGAGCGCACCGTGACACGTAGGCTATAAATAGATGAGCCGCAGGTGCATCGTCAGGTCTTTTGTCTTCAGATCATTCTGTGCGTGTGTGTGGCAAGAACTCTCTCTCTCTCTCAAATCAAACTATTGATCTTGTTAGGAGTTAGTTGTCAGCAGTCAGTGTGCAGAACTTTCATTCTCTTTCTTTCTCTCTTGTTCAACGTGTTTAACAGTTTGAAAGCAGAGAATGAGTCTACAAAGCTGTAAGCGCTGTGTGCCTCCTTGCTCTCGTCCTATGAGTGAGTTAGACACACACGATTACTGCTTTGTTTGTTTGGGGGAAGAACATGCGGTTATGGCGATAGAGAAAGGCGGATGCGAGCACTGTGATCTTCTCACAGTTTAAATGCTTCGCTCCCGTCTGAACTATTTCCATTCCGCACCCACATTAACATCGTGGGGTTCTCATATGGATTTGGTTCATGAGCAAGAGACGGGTCTGTCCCTTTCGCTTGCCGTGTCACCAAATCCTAACATTCCCTCTCGTGATCACGAAGCGCGCTCTTGCTTCTTCGGTTCATGAGAGGGATGACGTTTTTCTTTGTTCGAGCAGCCAGCCTTTGAGCATTTCTCACACGAAAGAATCTGTAGCGGAATTGCTAGAGGTGGTTGCTCGTGCTGTTGCCAGGTTACAGCTTGACTGGCTATGCAAACAAAAAACCCCCAAACATAATAAACTGTTTTAATCATGAATTAAAACCATATACTTCTCGCGTCTTTGTGCCTTCGACGTCGACTTTTTTCGACTATCGTGGGTGTAAATTCGCGAGGGTATACGGAGATGCCTCGGGTTTGAAAAGACGCTCGTGAGCTATCTCTCGCCCGCTTCGGCATCTTCAATTAAAAAGCCCTTCCCCACTAAACCGAAAGTGAAACCTATCGTATTACATTAACGTTAGTGGGTAAAGCTTACTAAGCTGCAAGTCAGGCTTGTACTGCGCTGCACATAATGAAACTATGTTGCAGGCATACCAGGCCGACTTATTGAAGGAATTGAGTGTGGGCGGAGCTCCGTTGAGCAAAGATCTGTCTCTCTGTGCGACCTAGCAGACGGCCCGTGTAAACCATCGGCCGTTCAATGATTGCTTTAGTCAGCACAGAGAGGCATTTGCGGCTAAATCTAACAGGATTTAAAGAGAAAGATACTTTATTCCTGTTGGATTTTTTCCCTTGTGTTTTCCTCTGGCTTATTTGTTGACTCTGTTGACTCAGTAGTCACCAGATTTTAGGGGATTAAAAAAAAAAAAAACATGAAGCATGTAGAATTTTCAGAAATTCTTTCCTCGCCGCACTCAAGGGGAGGGGCTGTCTGCCACCCAGCCTCACCCCGGTCCTTCAAAACCCAGGGAAGTTCAAAGCTGAGCGTGGCTGAGCGCGCTCCCCCTCGTGGGAATTGGAGGGTTCACCACGTTCAGCAAAATCCCAAGCCGGACCTCAGGACTTTCATTAACAAAAAGAGGAAGTCCTAATGGTCCGGCAATCAGTGGGGTAGCCCCCCCCCTCGCGGAAGGGGGCGCAGTTAGATCTTGTCGCCCCTTCCTAATAACATCATAAAACTCTCCTTCCCCGCCACTTCGTGTGTTTCGGGGGGCAGAAGTTTCCAGTGAAATGTTGGATGTTCCGTTGCTTCCAGCTGTCATCCTGGACGCGGAACATCTGACACCCCCTCAAAAGGAAGTATCAAAATTATACCACTCTCTAGAGTCTGGCAGCATGAAAATCTCTGTCAGGCATCTCCCTTTGGGTGCTAAAGACAGTAAAATACAGAATTCAATTCTGTCATCATCCTCTGCGTTTCAACGGCGTGGTTTCTCACTTCCGTGAAGCCGGAGTTGATGCACGTATTGTCACAAGAGCTACAATCTCTTCTGAGCACAGAGGCCATATAACATGTTCCTCTGCCAGAGAGAAAGTCAGACTGTTACAGCAGATACTTCCTGGTTCTCAGTAAGATGGGGGACTGCGTCCAATCTTAGATCTTTGAGGCTTAAACCATTCAGTCAAAGCACTCAAGTTCAAGATGTTAATTATCAATTTGGTTGTGAATCAAATTCAACATTGCGTTTGGTTTGTCACAATCGATCTGAAGGACGCATATATATATATATTTCTTTCATAGAAATATTGCCACATCACAGGAAATTCCTGAGGTGCGCTTTAGGGGGCAAAGCGTACCAATTTCGGGTTCTTCCATTCGGCCTAGCCTGGTCACCCGCACATACACAAAATGCATGGATGCAGCACAGGGCTCCATTACGACTCCTGGGCATTCGCGTTTTGGACTGTATAAACAATTGGTCAATTCTGAGCACAATCGCGAGAGATGGAGATCCATCACGAAACATCGTGTTAGCTCATATGATTTTTCTAGGGTTGAGACTCAACACCAAGGAAAGTGTTCTTTCTCCTACCTTGAGAATTATTTATTTCGGAATCTTTTGGGATTCGGTTACGATGTGGGCGCAGCAGCTTCCCGCTCGAATCGAGACCATTCAGTAGACCATGACCAAGTCAGGCCAGGCCAAGAATGCACTGTTCGTCAGTGCCAACAATGTTAGGTTTCATGGCATCAGCATCCACGGTGATTCCCTTGGTGCTGTTGCTCATGAGACAGTTTCAGTTGTGGTTAAAAGCCGAAGGATTTTATCCAAGAGCCAATCCTTTAAGGCAAATAAAAGTGGCGCGCCGTAATGGCTTCGTACACTAACTATGTGGTTCAGACCCCGGTATTTTACTTTGGGTCCCACTCTAAGGGCTCCTTGTCGTCGCAAAAATGCTAACGACGGATGCCTCCCTGATGAGCTGGGTAGCGGCCTTAAGTGGTCGTCCAGCTTAAGGGGCACGGGAGGGCCGTCAGCTCGTTTGGCACATCAGCTGCCTCGAGTTGATGGCTATATTTCTGGCTCTGAAATATTTTCTCCTTCAATTAAGAGGCTGTTATGTCCTAGTGCGGGTGGACAACACAGCGGCAATCTCTTACTTAAATCACCAGGGAGGTCTTCGCTCTCGCAACCTAGCAGGATAGCGAGACAGATTTTTTCTCTGGGCCCAAGGAAAGTTCCTGTCACTCAAGTCAGTATACATTCCAGGGCACCTGAACGTGGGAGCAGATTTACTGTCCAGACAGACACTTCCATCAGGGGAGTGGAAACTCCACCCAGAGATAGTGAATCAGATCTGGAACAGTTTTTATCAGACGGAAGTGGACCTCTTCGCCTCTTTTCAGATAGCGCAATGTCCCCTCTACTTCTCTCTAAGTCACCCAGCTCCCTTGGGTCTGGATGCGATATCACACACATGACGCAAATTGCGCCTGTATGCGTTTCCTCCAGTCTTTCTCTGCTCCCAGGGGTTCTAGCCAGGGTTCGCCAACAAGGGATTTGCCTCCTGTTGGTGGCATCATGTTGGCCGAACTAAGCATGGCTCTCAGAGATAATATCTCTCCTCGACGGCTCGCCATGGCGATTCCGCAGAGGAGGGACCTTCTATCTCAGGCGGGGGGAATGATATTCCATCCCAGGCCCGACCTGTGGAATCTTCATGTTTGGCCCCTGAGGGGAACCAACTGAGGGACACTGGGCTTTCACCTGCCGTTATTGAGACCATCCTAAGTGCTAGGGCTCCCTCCACTAGGAAAAATTATGCCATCAATGGGGACCTTTTGAAAGGTGGTGCGCAGAGCACAATGTAGATCCAGTTAACTGCCATATTGTTTCAGTACTGGACTTAATGCAAGGTAAGTTATTAACAGGCAAATGTCCTGTTACTCTTAGGGTTTATGTGGCCGCTCTTTCGGCTTGCCACGCCTTAATTGACGGTGCACCACTCGGGAGACACCCTCTGATCTCTCGCTTCCTCTGCGGAGCCAGACGACTGAGGCCTCCAGTTAAGACCAAGATCCCTTCCTGGGACTTATCTAACAGTCCTGGAGGGTCTGGTTGGACCCCCCTTTTTGAACCTTTGGAGTCAGCGTCTATGAACTTCTGACTTTTAAAATGGTTTTTCTAATGGCAATAACCTCTTTAAAGAGAATTGGGAATATGCAGGCTCTGTCTATCTCGTCATCCTGCTTAGACTTTGCCCCAGGTATGGTGAAAGTAATTTGCATCCTCATCCTGATTATCTGCCCAAGGTTCCATTCTCGGCTGGTCATCCGGTCATTCTTGAAGCCTTCTGTCCTCCACCGTTTTTTAACGCCGGAGCAGCAGGTATCTCATAGACTGTGTCCAGTCCGTGCTCTTCAGGCTTACGTCCACCGCACTAGCCAGTGGCGTAAGTCAGAGCAACTTTTCATCTGTTATGGTATCCATAACAGAAGGGCAGCTGCCTCCAAGCAGACTATGTCTCATTGGGTTAGGGATGCTATTGCTCTTGCCTATGGGGCGCGCGGTCAAGCTTCGCCTATAGGTCAAAGGGCTCACTCCACCAGAGGGGTCGCCTCGTCCAATGCGTTGGCAAGGGGTCCTCCCCTGCCACAAGTTTGTGGTGCGGCAGGCTGGTCCTCTCCGCACACATTTATAAGATTTTATAGTTTGGATGTTCATGCCACTCCGGGCTCTCACGTCCTTGAGTCGACATCGCAAGCTAATGTCTAGGCCTCCTTGCGTTCTTGTGAAACACACCTGCACAGCCATAGGGGTCCAGACATGTTCAAGCACGGCGGCGTGGGTATTCTCGTTCCCATAGCGCTTTAGCAAGCGCAGCATCGAGTGTAGCTCTCAAAAGGGAACTCTCGGGGTTACTGAAAAGTAACCCCGAGAGTTTTCTGACATTTCAGGGTCTAACTTCAAAAATCATGCAAAACACTTCTAACACCTTCAGATATGTTTCTCTGTGTTGCAAAATAGCTTTTATTCATGCACAGAGTGTAAATTTAAAGTGGGACAGAGATTCAGCTTGCATTGCCTGAACCAACTTTGTTCTGCGCTGAAAAGCTGTTTTCTGACATTTCAGGGTCTAACTTCAAAAATCATGCAAAACACTTCTAACACCTTCAGATATGTTTCTCTGTGTTGCAAAATAGGTTTTATTCATGCACAGACTGCAAATTTAAAGTGGGACAGAGATTCAGCTTGCATTGCCTTAACCAACTTTGTTCTGCGCTGAAACGCTGTTTTCTGACATTTCAGGGTCTAACTTCAAAAATCATGCAAAACACTTCTAACACCTTCAGATATGTTTCTCTGTGTTGCAAAATAGGTTTTATTCATTCACAGACTGCAAAGTTAAAGTGGGACCGAGATTCAGCTTGCATTGCCTGAACCAACTTTGTTCTGCGCTGAAAAGCTGTTTTCTGACATTTCAGGGTCTAACTTCAAAAATCATGCAAAACACTTCTTACACCTTCAGATATGTTTCTCTGTGTTGCAAAATAGCTTTTATTCATGCACAGAGTGTAAATTTAAAGTGGGACAGAGATTCAGCTTGCATTGCCTGAACCAACTTTGTTCTGCGCTGAAACGCTGTTTTCTGACATTTCAGGGTCTAACTTCAAAAATCATGCAAAACACTTCTAACACCTTCAGATATGTTTCTCTGTGTTGCAAAATAGGTTTTATTCATGCACAGACTGCAAATTTAAAGTGGGACAGAGATTCAGCTTGCATTGCCTGAACCAACTTTGTTCTGCGCTGAAAAGCTGTTTTCTGACATTTCAGGGTCTAACTTCAAAAATCATGCAAAACACTTCTAACACCTTCAGATATGTTTCTCTGTGTTGCAAAATAGCTTTTATTCATGCACAGAGTGTAAATTTAAAGTGGGACAGAGATTCAGCTTGCATTGCCTGAACCAACTTTGTTCTGCGCTGAAACGCTGTTTTCTGACATTTCAGGGTCTAACTTCAAAAATCATGCAAAACACTTCTAACACCTTCAGATATGTTTCTCTGTGTTGCAAAATAGGTTTTATTCATGCACAGACTGCAAAGTTAAAGTGGGACAGAGATTCAGCTTGCATTGCCTGAACCAACTTTGTTCTGCGCTGAAAAGCTGTTTTCTGACTTTTCAGGGTCTAACTTCAAAAATCATGCAAAACACTTCTAACACCTTCAGATATGTTTCTCTGTGTTGCAAAATAGGTTTTATTCATGCACAGACTGCAAAGTTAAAGTGGGACAGAGATTCAGCTTGCATTGCCTGAACCAACTTTGTTCTGCGCTGAAAAGCTGTTTTCTGACATTTCAGGGTCTAACTTCAAAAATCATGCAAAACACTTCTAACACCTTCAGATACGTTTCTCTGTGTTGCAAAATAGCTTTTATTCATGCACAGACTGCAAATTTAAAGTGGGACAGAGATTCAGCTTGCATTGCCTTAACCAACTTTGTTCTGCGCTGAAACGCTGTTTTCTGACATTTCAGGGTCTAACTTCAAAAATCATGCAAAACACTTCTAACACCTTCAGATATGTTTCTCTGTGTTGCAAAATAGGTTTTATTCAT
Source organism: Garra rufa (assembly GCF_049309525.1). Classification (NCBI taxonomy): domain Eukaryota; kingdom Metazoa; phylum Chordata; class Actinopteri; order Cypriniformes; family Cyprinidae; genus Garra; species Garra rufa. The sequence goes on from NW_027394291.1 coordinate 147,479, forward strand.
TCACAGACTGCAAAGTTAAAGTGGGACCGAGATTCAGCTTGCATTGCCTGAACCAACTTTGTTCTGCGCTGAAAAGCTGTTTTCTGACATTTCAGGGTCTAACTTCAAAAATCATGCAAAACACTTCTTACACCTTCAGATATGTTTCTCTGTGTTGCAAAATAGCTTTTATTCATGCACAGAGTGTAAATTTAAAGTGGGACAGAGATTCAGCTTGCATTGCC